>NC_086448.1:348289124-348406624 GCF_028390025.1 Pseudophryne corroboree | reverse complement strand
GTAGCCCTCCTCCCGGAGCGGCGGCCATCTTTGTAAGGGGCAGCCCAGCAGCAGACGCTGCTGGAATACCCACACTGCCCCTGAGTAGCGCCGCTGCGCCGGCGCCGTGAGCCGCACGCACAGTGACAGCCAGCTAAATTTTTCGCCCTCACTCACCCGCTCCATCCTCCGGCCGCGCTACCGCAGGCAGCTCTGCTCTAATGGAAGAGCAGAGACGCCGACAGCGGCGAACAGCGGGCGCCCCCCCCTCACTAGCAAATTATAGCTAAATCAGCAACTAGGTAAAGGCAGATGCCCTAGGCAATTGCCTAGTCTGCCTATAGCTAGGGCCGGCTCTGATTTAGAGGGCCCAGGGCACTTAAGGTAGGGGGTCCCTCCCTTCTTGTCAGCAATTACCCCCTGGATGTGCCTCCCTCCTTTCCAACACAATAAGGCTGATCACTGAATGCACCTTCAGAACAGGTTCTCCCTGGCGCTGCACCATTTCCTGCTCCTCACTGATTTGCTGGGACTGGCCCCTGGTGAATCTCCACGCTAGGGTGGAACAGAATGTGGATGGGCAGCCAGCACATGGAGGATGGGGTGGGGAACTTTGGGGCATGCTGTCAGGAAGAGAGGGTTTGATGCTGTGGGGTGTGTGGTGGTTGGGGGAGATTTTGTGGCAGGCTGTCGGGGAGGAAGGGTTTCAGGCTGTAGGGCTGGTGGGGGAGAAGACTATGGGGCAGGCTGTCGGGTGAGGGAGGGTTTCAGGCTGTGGGGCTGGTGGGGGGAGAAGACTATGGGGCAGGCTGTTGAGTGAGGGATGGTTTCAGGCTGTGGGGCTGGTGGGGGGGAGAAGACTATGGGGCAAGCTGTCGGGTGAGGGAGGATTTCAGGCTGCCAGGGGGAGGAGAGTATTGACTCACATGTAGGCGTCACGGTAGTGTGTTATCAGGTGTGCAGCATCTCCCCCCCCCCCCACGCACACCTCCTCTCAGGCAGCGCACGGAATTGTACTGTAATCTCCTTCCTCCATTGGCAGCAGGCAAGGCAGCTCCATCAGAGCTGAGGTTCTTGAGCCAGGATGGCCCAGGGATACTTACCACCTGCGCCCCCCACCTTTAATCCAACTCTGGCTGCAACCAAGATGCATTTTCGGTCCCAAAGACGCAAGAAAGACGCCCAGCGCTAGCAAAGTCTCACAGGTCCTGGCGCCCAGAAAGGGGGTGTTTGGCGCAACTGCAGTAATTACGTATGAGGACACGTCTGTAACACCCTGGAGTAGAGTGCAAAGGGAAATGAACAATGCCAATGTAAAGATTGCTGTTATGGACATATCTTATATTGGCATATAAATTTATATTATATACACATTGTTGCATCAAATTTACATAAACAAGGCATTTATGTCTGTGTGGTCCTGGAAACAAGTTACCAAGATGGACATAGAAACATAGAATTTAGCGCTAGATAAGAACCAGTTGGCCCACCTAGACTGCCCATGTACACATAAACACTTATATACTAGGGATATTTTTTGTTGGGAGCCAAGTAACCTACAAGTATATTTTTGGAGTATGGGGTGAAACAGAGGACCTGGAGGAAACCCACACAAGTACGGGGAGAATATACAAACTCCACACAGTCAGGGCCATGGTGGGAACCGAACCCATGACCTCAGTGCTGTGAGGCAGTAATGCTAACCATTACACCATCCGTAATAGATTTACAAAGACACTGTAATACCCCTTTTCAAATAGCTCAAAAAACCCAGGTTTATGCACGGGGGCGCACATCGACCTGAGTGTTTTGGTAGTGGAAACAGGTAGCTACCTGGATTGGACCCGGGTAAGGGTGTAGTGTAAACGGGTTACCCGAGTCACTGGACCCGGGACATGTTTATAGCATGCTAGAGCCCATACTTCCCTGATCGCAGTGTCCCGCAGGAGGTCGGGAAGTTGGGGGGCACACGCATGTGTATCAAGGGCTGGGGGCAGCCCAGCAGCTTCCAGAGTGCTGGGCATGCCTCCAGCGTGATGGTGGGCAGCATCGAATTGAGGTCGTGGCCTAACAGGACCGAGGCCATGCCCTGAGGGTCCCGATCTGCCGGATTTCCAGGCGCTTGGAGATGACGTCATCTCCAAGCGCCGGCCAGAAGACACTGCACCTGGGTGCAGTGTAAACGGTACCGGCCCGGGATATTCCCAGGTTGGTGCCATTGTGGAAAAGGGTCTCGGGTCTGACCTGGCTTGGAACTATGTTCCAAATCCTGGGTCAGACCCGCGACTTTAAGCGGAAAAGGGGTATAATAGTTAAAGCTGCCAATCATCCGTGACATTGACCGATAGTTTTAAAAATGGCAACATGAATCAATGCTAAGTCAGGCTTGTTTAGTTTTTATTCCAGGTGCCATTTTAGTCTAATCTATTAATGAATGACGGCTTTGACATCCCTCCTGTTAGTAAATCTACCCTTTGGTTACTTACTAGTGTTCTTTTACTTCTTCCTTCATAAATGACAAAAGTTACTAAATGATCTAATTAAATACTGTGCAAATATAGCTAATGAATGTCATAAAATACCCAACTCTGTACAGGGTGAAAGAAGAAAAAGCAAGGTGACTGTGAAAACTCCCATTTTCAAAGGCAGTAGTGCTTTTTGGCCTTTGATAAATCTGCCCCTAAATCATACTTGCCTTCTTTTGAAAAAGCATTTCAGGGAGATGTGAAAGTAACACCTATCAGTGCGGACGTGTACTGCTACATCTGAGAGATGTGTTATGAAAATGACTTACATCCAAATGTAAATGAGCCCCAAAGTTAGTAAGATCTAATTGTTGAAGAATGGATTTGTTCATGTATTGTGTTTTACAAGAGGTTCCATATACTGTAAGTGACCACGAAAAACCTTATTTAAAATGCATGTAGCCATAGGGATCAATGTGCCTTATAACCAATGCAGGAAAATGGTGCTGGTGATCCCAATTGAATGTATATATTGAATCTCTGATTTCTTTTTTACCCCCAAGAATGTAACAGCTACATAATGGGGATAAGGTGCAATGAGGGAGATTGCTGCTATTTCAGGAAGTCTCCTGCAGAATGCGGGAGGGTAGGCAACTATGGCCTTTCATCATTACCATAGAACTGTAGTGTTACTTTCTACAATTCCTTAAAATAAGATTTTACTTACCGGTAAATCTATTTCTCGTAGTCCTTAGTGAATGCTGGGGACTCCGTAAGGACCATGGGGAATAGACGGGCTCCGCAGGAGACAGGGCACTCTAAGAAAGAATTAGGACTACTGGTGTGCACTGGCTCCTCCCTCTACGTCCCTCCTCCAGACCTCAGTTAAGGAAACTGTGCCCGGAAGAGCTGACATTACAAGGAAAGGATTTTGGAATCCAGGGTAAGACTCATACCAGCCACACCAATCACACCGTATAACTCGTGATAAACTTACCCAGTTAACAGTATGAACAACAACAGAGCATCAGACAAACCGGATCCAACCATAACATAACCCTTATGTAAGCAATAACTATTTACAAGTATTGCAGAAGAAGTCCGCACTTGGGACGGGCGCCCAGCATCCACTACGGACTACGAGAAATAGATTTACCGGTAAGTAAAATCTTATTTTCTCTAACGTCCTAGTGGATGCTGGGGACTCCGTAAGGACCATGGGGATTATTATACCAAAGCTCCCAAACGGGCGGGAGAGTGCGGATGACTCTGCAGCACCGAATGAGCAAACACAAGGTCCTCCTCAGCCAGGGTATCAAACTTGTAGCACTTTGCAAAGGTGTTTGAGCCTGACCAAGTAGCCGCTCGGCAAAGCTGTAATGCCGAGACCCCTCGGGCAGCCGCCCAAGAAGAGCCCACCTTCCTTGTGGAGTGGGCTTTTACTGATTTTGGAAGCGGCAATCCAGCCGCAGAATGAGCCTGCTGAATCGTGTTATAGATCCAGCGAGCAATAGTTTGTTTTGAAGCAGGAGCACCCAGCTTGTTGGATGCATACATGATAAACAGCGACTCGGTTTTCCTCACTCTAGCCGTTCTGGCTACATGAACCTTCAAAGCCCTGACTACATCCAGTAACTCGGAATCCTCCAAGTCACGAGTAGCCACAGGCACCACAACAGGTTGGTTCATATGAAAAGATGACACCACATTTGGCAGAAATTGCGGACGAGTCTGCAATTCTGCCCTGTCCATATGGAAAACCAAATAGGGGCTTTTATGTGACAAAACCGCCAATTTTGACCCACGCCTAGCCGAAGCCAAGGCTAATAGCATGACCACCTTCCACGTGAGATATTTTAACTCCACGGTTTTAAGTGGCTCAAACCAGTGTGATTTCAGGAAATTCAATACCACGTAAAGATCCCAAGGTGCCACTGGGGGCACAAACGGGGGCTGAATATGCAGCACTCCCTTTACAGACGTCTGAACTTCAGGTAGAGAAGCTAGTTCTTTTTGAAAGAAAATGGATAGGGCCGAAATCCGGACCTTAATGGACCACAATTTCAGGCCCAAAGTCACTCCCGACTGAAGGAAGTGAAGGAAACGGCCCAGCTGGAATTCCTCTGTAGGGGCATTCCCGGCCTCACACCAAGCAACATATTTTCGCCGTATACGGTGATAATGTTTAGCCGTCACGTCCTTCCTAGCCTTTATTAGTGTAGGAAGAACTTCATCCGGAATCCCTTTTTCTACTAGGATCCGGCGTTCAACCGCCCTGCCGTCAAACGCAGCCGCGGTAAGTCTTGGAACAGACAAGGTCCCTGCTGCAACAGATCCTGCCTTAGAGGCAGAGGCCATGGGTCCTCAGCGAGCATTTCTTGCAGCTCTGGATACCAAGTCCCTCTAGGCTAATCCGGAACAATGAGTATTGTTCTCACTCCTCTTTTCCTTACGATTCTCAGCACCTTGGGTATGAGAGGAAGAGGAGGAAACACATAAACCGACTGGAACATCCACGGTGTCACCAGTGCGTCTACAGTTATCGCCTGAGGGTCTCTTGACCTGGCGCAATACCTCTGTAGCTTTTTGTTGAGGCGGGATGCCATCATGTCCACCTGTGGCAGTTCCCACCGACCTACAGTCTGCGCGAAGACTTCTTGATGAAGTCCCCACTCTCCCGGGTGGAGGTCGTGCCTGCTGAGGAAGTCTGCTTCCCAGTTGTCCACTCCCGGAATGAACACTGCTGACAGTGCTCATACGTGATTCTCCGCCCATCGAAGAATTCTGGTGGCTTCCGCCATCGCCACCCTGCTCCTTGTGCCGCCTTGGCGGTTTACATGAGCCACTGCAGTGATGTTGTCTGATTGAATCAGCACCGATTGGTTGCAAAGCAGGGTCTCCGCTTGACTTAGGGCGTTGTATATGGCCCTTAGTTCCAGGATATTGATGTGAAGGCAAGTCTCCTGACTTGACCACAGCCCTTGAAAACTTCTTCCTTGAGTGACTGCTCCCCACCCTCGGAGGCTTGTATCCGTGGTCACCAGGACCCAGTCCTGAATGCCGAACCTGCGGCCCTTTGAGAAGTTGAGTACTCTGCAGCCACCACAGAAGAGACACCCTGGCCCTGGGGGATAGGGTGATAAGCCGATGCATCTGTAGATGCGATTCGGACCACTTGTCCAACAGATCCCATTGAAAAGGTCCTCGCATGGAACCTGCCGAAGGGAATGGCCTCGTATGACGCCACCATCTTTCCCAGGACTCTCGTGCAGTGATGCACCGACACCTGTTTTGGTTTTAAGAGGTCTCTGACCAGTGTCATGAGCTCCCGAGCCTTCTCCGTCGGGAGAAAAACCTTCTTCTGGTCTGTGTCCAGAATCATGCCCAGGAAGGGCAGACGCGTCGTAGGAATCAGCTGCGACTTTGGATATTCAGAAACCAGCCGTGCAGTTGTAACACTTCCCGAGAGCGTGCTACACTAATCAGCAACTGCTCTCTGGACCTCGCCTTTATGAGGAGATCGTCCAAGTATGGGATAATTGTGACTCCTTGCTTTCGCAGGAGCACCATCATTACCACCATTACCTTGGTAAATATTCTCGGTGCCGTGGACAGACCAAACGGCACCGTCTGGAATTGGTAATGACAATCCTGTACCACAAATCTGAGGTACTCCTGATGAGGTGGATAAACGGGGACATGAAGGTAAGCATCCTTTATGTCCAGAGACACCATAAAATCCCCCTCACCTGCGATGACCGCTCTAAGCGATTTTATCTTGAACTTGAACTTTTCAAGTATATGTTCAGGGATTTTAAATTCAATATGGGTCTGACCGAACCATCTGGTTTCGGGACTACAACATGGTCGAATAATAACCCCCTCCTTGTTGAAGGAGGGGAACCTTGACCACCACCTGTTGAAGATACAATCTGTGAATTGCAGTTAACCCTGTTTCCCTCTCGGGGGGGGGGGGGGAAGCCGGCAGGGCCTTCAGTGAGGAGGCATCTTCTCAAAGTCCAGCTTGTATCCCTGAGACACAATATCTATTGCCCAGGGATCTAACAGGGAGTGAGCCCACTTGTGGCTGAACTTACAAAGGCGTGCCCCCACCGGGCCTAGCTCCGCCTGGATTTTCGTAGAGGCCCGGGAGGACTTCTGTTCCTGGGAACTAGCTGTGTTGTGCAGCTGGTTTCCTCTGCCCCCGCCTCTGGCAAGAAAAGACGCACCTCGGACTTTCTGGTTTCTTTGTTCGAAAGGCTGCAGTTGATAATGACGTGCTTTCCTAGGCTGTGCAGGAATATAAGGCAAAATATTAGAATTACCAGCTATAGCTGTGGAGACCAGGTCCGAGAACCCTTCTCCACACAATCCTCAGCCTTCCATATGCCACTTAAGTTGGCATCATCTGTCCATTGCATATTCTACAGGATACGTCAAGCAGAAATCTACATAGCTTTGCCTCTAGGACCCAGTATACTCATGTCTCTTTGGGCATGTTTTATGATATATATCTCTTAAGACAGCATCTTTAATATATATATAAATATATCTCTACATATACATATATATATATATATATATATATATATATAAAAATATATATACATACTAGGGTCTCAATTTCTGCTGATAAGGTACCTGTCCACGCTGCCACAGCGCTATAAACCCATGCCGACACAATCGCCGGTCTGAGTAGTGTACCAAAATGTGCACGCTATCTGCAGGATCCCTGAGGATAGCTGTTAAATCAGGGCTACCTTTTGGGCAAACGTGACACCCTAGGGGAAGATTCCCATCACATCCTGGCCCTAGTGGGTAAAGGATACTGCCTGAGAATTCTTTGTGGGAAGCTGCAGTCTCTTGTCTGGAGATTCCCGCTCTTTTTCCTCATGAGAGGAGGGAAATTTACCTCAGCTTTCTTCCCCTTAACATGTGTACCCTTGTGTCAGGGACAGATGAGTCATCAGTGATATGCAAATCATCTTTATTACAATAATCATATATTGAATACTTTTCTGCCATTTTGGCTGTCACTTTGCATTATCGTAGTCGACACTGGAGTCAAACTCCGTGTCGATATCAGTGTCTATTATTTTGGATAGTGAGCATTGTGAGACTCTGAAGGTCTCTGCGCCATAGGGACAGACATGGGTAGAGTTCCTGTCTGTTCTCTAATCTTTTGTGCAATAAATTCACCTTAGCACTTACACATATCCAAACAGGTGTCGGCGTTGTCGACGGAGACACCCTCTCACACACATATTAGCTCCATCTCCTCCTTAGGGGAGCCTTTTACCTCAGATATGTCGACACACACGTACTGACACACCACACACACACAGGGGATGCTCTATTTGAAGACAGTTCCCCCACAAGGCCCTTTGGAGAGACAGAGAGAGAGTATGCCAGCACACATCCCAGCGCTATATGACCCAGGAATCACATAGTAACGTAGTGTTAACCCAGTAGCTGCTGTATATTGTTTTTACGCCAAATTTATGTGCCCCCCCTCTCTTTTTTACCCTCTTCTATCATGCTTCTGCAGGGGAGAGCCTGGGGAGCTTCCTCTCAGCGGAGCTGTGGAGAGAAAATGGCGCTGGTGAGTGCTGATGAAGAAGCCCCGCCCCCTCAGCGGCGGGCTTCTGTCCCGCGATTTTGTGTAAAATAATGGCGGGGGCTCATGCATATATACAGTGCCCAACTGTATATATGCCCACTTTGCCAAGAGGTCTCTAATTGCTGCCCAGGGCGCCCCCCCCCCCCTGCGCCCTGCACCCTACAGTGACCAGAGTGTGTGGCTGTAATGTGGTAGCAATAGCGCACAGCTGCAGTGCTGTGCGCTACCTCATATGAAGACAGGAGTCTTCTGCCGCCGATTTTGAAGTCTTCTTGCTTCTCTCGCCGGCTTCTGCCTTCTGGCTCTGCGAGGGGGACGGCGGCGCGGCTCTGGGATCGGACGACCAAGGGTGAGTTCCTGTGTTCGATCCCCCTGGAGCTAATGGTGTCCAGTAGCCTAAGAAGCACGACCTATCCGCAGTTAGAAGGTTTGCTTCTCTCCCCTCAGTCCCACGTAGCAGAGAGTCTGTTGCCAGCAGATCTCTCTGAAAATAAAAAACCTAACAAAATACTTTCTTATTAGCAAGCTCAGGAGAGCTCACTAAAGTGCACCCAGCTCTGACCGGGCACAGATTCTAACTGAGGTCTGGAGGAGGGACATAGAGGGAGGAGCCAGTGCACACCAGTAGTCCTAATTCTTTCTCAGAGTGCCCTGTCTCCTGCGGAGCCCGTCTATTCCCCATGGTCCTTACGGAGTCCCCAGCATCCACTAGGATGTTAGAGAAATACAGATTAATACCATAATCAGTATCATACAGTACTGCTAGCAAGGGTCAGCAGTGTTTTATCCCTGGCAGCAACCTTTCATGCATAGGGTACATTTTCTCTGATAATAGGACCTGGATACAGGGAGCGGATTGGCCATCAGGCTCACCAGAAAGATTTCTGGTAGGCCGACATGTCTGTGGGGCCAGTTTTGTGTGTTGTCATGGGGCCATAGTTGCCTACCCTTCAACATTCTGCAGGAGACTCCCTGAAATAGCATCAATCTCCCTGACTCCCTGAATAGAAAAGCAATCTCCCTGATTGCACCTTATACCCATTATGTAGCCGTTACATTCTTGGGGATAAAAACAGAAATCAGAGATACATACATTCAAATGGGATCACCAGCGCCATTTCCCTGTATTGGTTATAAGGCACAATGATTTCTATGGCTACATGCTGTTTAAATAAAGTTTCTCATGGCGACTTACAGTATATGGACCCTCTTGTAAAACACAATACACAAACAAATCCTGAAAAATATCAGTGTCTTTTCTTCAACTAGTAGCTCTTACTAACTTTGGGGCTCGTTTACATTTGGATGTAAGTCATTATATGGCACACCTCTCAGATGTAGCAGTACACATCCGCGCTGTTAGGTGCTACTTTCACAATCTCCCTGAAATGCTCTTTCAAAAGTAGACAAGAATGCATGGGGCACCGGCACTCCCCCCCCACCCCCCTCCCCACATGACAGGCAGCCCACCGCACTCAGTACATTGCATTGTCCCCATTTATTCTGTAATACCATCTCTGCAGTACAGCAGCTCTGCCATCCAGTGATGCCGCCATGGCTACACGGTATGTTATGCCTCTTGTGCTGCCCATGTTAGGCCACTTCTACAGAATCTTACAGGGCCAATTTTAGTTCCCAATCCGCCCCTGGACTGCAGCAAAAGATGCAAGGAAGGCCACAATTGCGTACAATCATGCTCTGTGAGGAGGGATCCCACCACTCTCAACAGATCCCACCCCCTCATCAGACCGCACCCCATTAGGGCTGCTTCCATAAATTTCCCGGGCTGGTTTTCCATCCCAATCCAGCCTTACCTGGATATATCATCCTATAGAGCAGAGATTTTCAACCTTTTACAACTCGCGGCACACTGAACAAGATTTAAATATTGCCAAGGCACATTCAAATACAATGATGATGCATGGTGCAGTTACGTGTCCTAGGGTGTCATGTCGCAGCTTCTCCATAGGTAACACCTGAGCCACATCTGAGAAAGCCAGAAGAGCCCAACACTGCCTGGGCCCAAAATTAGAACTTGCTCTGCAACCACTCAACCCATCAGTACTGATCGTTCCAGGGCCTCAGTAGCGGCAAAACACTGACAGGACTGGCTGTGCTTCTATGGCGGCACACCTGGAGACTGCTCAGGACCAGGGACGTGCAGTCAGGGGAGGCAGTGCCTCCCCTGTCATTCATTAATGATTAAAATAATACAAAAAGATACATATGACACATATTCTGTGTCATATGTATCCTGTTTATATTATTCTAATAATTTTAGTGTATTAAACTAGATTGGGAGGCACTGATATCAAGTGCCTCCCGAGACAGCGTGTAGACAGTGGGAAGGGGGATAATGCCGGGGGCGGGGCCAAGCGCTGGGCTGAAAAAGCCCATTACAAAATACAATGAAAGCGGCACTTATGTAAGTGCCTCGCTGGCAGGGAAAGCACGCCCCTGCTAGCGAGGCACATTTGATTGGACAGCGGATCCAGTGCTGGATCCGCTTGCCCAATCATCAATACGCAGTGGCAGGACAAGGAAGGGACTCAGAGCTCCCCTCTCTTCCTCTCCCGCCAGCACCCGCCATCACCTGGGGATTTAGAGGTAGAAGAACCGGGGAGGGGGGCAGCGCTAAGTGTCGCTGTGCAGCAGCAGCTAATCTGCATGGCGGCAGCGGCGGCGGTGGTAAGACCAGACCCAGGGAGGAAATTGTGCGGCGGCCGGCGCTCTCCTCTCTCACAGGCAGAAACCCCAATTCCTGCTGCAATCTCCTGGCGGTGGTTTCTGCACGGATCCCAGCGCTGCCTGCTCCAGCCCAGACTGCCCTTCCATGTGATCTCTGGAGAGGGCCCACCGCCACAGATCAGGTACTTCCATTTGTCCCTACCCGGATCCCCAGACTTCATATTTGCAGCCTTATCTGGGTGTCAGTGATGCCGGAAAGGGGATGGGGGGTGTAAAAAGGGGACTCTGTCTGCCATAATGTGTAATAAGAGAACGCTGTCTGCCATAATGTGTAACAACGGGGATGCTGTCTGCCATAATGTGTAAAAAGGGGACTCTGCCATAATGTGTAATAAGAGGACGCTGTCTGCCGTAATGTGTAACAAGGGGGACGCTGTCTGCCGTAATGTGTAACAAGGGGGATGCTGTCTGCCGTAATGTGTAACAAGGGGGACGCTGTCTGCCGTAATGTGTAATTAGAGGACGCTGTCTGCCGTAATGTGTAACAACGGGGGCGCTGTCTGCCGTAATGTGTAACAACGGGGACGCTGTCTGCCGTAATGTGTAAAAAGAGGGACGCTGTCTGCCGTAATGTGTACAAGGGGGATGCTGTCTGCCATAATGTGTAACAAGTGGGACTCTGTCTGCCATAATGTGTAAAAAGGGGACTCTGCCATAATGTGTAATAAGAGGACGCTGTCTGCCGTAATGTGTAACAAGGGGGACGCTGTCTGCCGTAATGTGTAACAAGGGGGATGCTGTCTGCCGTAATGTGTAACAACGGGGACGCTGTCTGCCGTAATGTGTAACAACGGGGACGCTGTCTGCCGTAATGTGTAACAACGGGGACGCTGTCTGCCGTAATGTGTAACAACGGGGACGCTGTCTGCCGTAATGTGTAACAACGGGGACGCTGTCTGCCGTAATGTGTAACAACGGGGACGCTGTCTGCCGTAATGTGTAACAACGGGGACGCTGTCTGCCGTAATGTGTAACAACGGGGACGCTGTCTGCCGTAATGTGTAACAACGGGGACGCTGTCTGCCGTAATGTGTAACAAGGGGGACGCTGTCTGCCGTAATGTGTAACAAGGGGGACGCTGTCTGCCATAATGTGTAACAAGGGGGACTCTGTCTGCCATAATGTGTAAAAAGGGGACTCTGCCATAATGTGTAATAAGAGGACGCTGTCTGCCGTAATGTGTAACAAGGGGGACGCTGTCTGCCGTAATGTGTAATAAGAGAACGCTGTCTGCCGTAATGTGTAACAACGGGGACGCTGTCTGCTGTAATGTGTAACAATGGGGACGCTGTCTGCCATAATGTGTAACAATGGGGACGCTGTCTGCCATAATGTGTAAAAAGGGGACTCTGCCATATTGTGTAATAAGAGGACGCTGTCTGCCGTAATGTGTAACAAGGGGGACGCTGTCTGCCGTAATGTGTAAAAATGGGGACTGTCTGCAGTAATGTGCAAAAGGGGCTCTACCTGGTATAGTGGCGCTACTGTGCAGCGTAATTTGAATAATGGAGACTACTGTGCACCGTAGTATGAATTGGTATTATTTTGTGGCCATTCCCCTTCCCCATGAAGCCACGCCCCTATACATAGCACTGCCCCTATCTTGCATGGGAGGGGGGGCGCCAATGCCGTTTCTTGCACACAGCACTAAAATGCCTAGTTACAGCACTGATGGAACGCAGCTACTACACCTATGCCCTGAGCACAGCACTGGCATCCAAGAGCCCGTGAGCTCTGGGCTCTGCAGGGACCATGGAGACGCAGCAGGTAGGGAGGGCTGGGGGCCCCAAATTGGTGGTGGGAGATTAGAGGAGATTGTACAGTATACCATTTAGCTTTTTTTGTTTGGTCCACTTGTAGTGAGGGATTCAGTATGAGATGCCAGCGCTAGGGATCCCAGCGATCAGAAGACAGATGCTGGGATCCTGAAGTTTACAATGCCGAGAGGGGTGAGTTGAGGGTGTTCTCCCCTAATCTTCCCTTGCCCCAGCCTAACCCTAACCTCCTCCTATAGTTCCTAACCTCCCTGTGGCATTACCTAAACCTAACCCTCCCAACAGCAGCCTAACCCTAACCTCCCCCTATAGTTCCTAACCTCCCTGTGGCATTACCTAAACCTTACACTCCCACCCAGCAGCCTAACCCTAACCTCCCTGCGGCGGTACCTAACCCTCCCTCCCTGCACCCTAACCTCCCTGTGACGGTACCTAACCCTCCCTCCCCGCAGCCTAACTCTAACATTCCTGCGGCGGTACCTACACCTAACCCTCCCTCTCCGCAGCCTAATCCTTCCCGTTGATGCCTAACCCTAACCTCCCCAGGGGTCGGCTAAAGTACTATGTGTAAGACTGTAGGAGGTGATGATAATACGGTATATATATTTAAAATTTGATAATATATAATTACGAGGCTAGTCCCACTTTCCTAGGAGTGTGCGCGCCTTCATTGCGCACATTGGGGGGAGAGGGGGTACTTCAACAGATCTCGCTCAGAATGCCAGTAGTTTTGGACCCAGGCCTGGCTGCTCTCTGGGTACTTTGCAATCTGTCCTGTAATCACAGTACTGTATATACACAATTGCTGCAGTACCAGACCACCCACCCCCGTGTACTCTAATGTATTTGCTTTCCCTAAAAAGTGAGCTGAGGTTTGTGTTCTTGTGCGACTGGGGATGTACTTGAGAAGCCAGTGCCTCCCCAGCCATTGACTTCACCGCACGTCACTGCTCAGGGCACACTAGTGTGCCACAGCACAGTGGTTGAAAAACACTGCTCTAGAGGGTATATTTACTAAAGATCAATTTTCAGTTTCAGTCCATTATGAGGTAATTTTTAAGTGATTTGGTAGTGCATTTTTCAATCAGGTATTTACTAAAGGCAAAACCAACTCAAATTCCCCTCAAAATCACCAGAAATTCAGCTTCACACACAAACAGAACTTCAAATAGACCATCGATACTTCCCTATAGAAATCAAAATAAAAAGCTAATTTACAGTCGATTTGAAAATAGAACTAAAAATTTACCCAAAATCACAATTTTTCATAAAGTCATCACAAACCGTTCTATTTGTTTTTATATCATATAGAATTGTCTGAAACCTCAATATGATGGAAAACTCACGAGAGAGAAGCATGTGGGGCACTCTGGGTGCATAAATCATGGTACTGAAAGCACAGTAATGATTAAAAAAAGTGTATATGCAAATTAGCACAGCAATGAAGGTGTTTGTGGGTAATACAGTGCATGTGACCTTTGCAAATATGGAATTTGGAGTAACTCGTTGGGCGCTGAAAGTTTTTTGGTGCTGCCTTGGACACACTGAGGGGTTTCCCTTACCCCCAAATGAAACAGATATGAGAATGTATGATAGAGTGACCTGGGCACCCCCTTTCAGTGGCTGGATGCAGATGTAATTACTGATGATTCACTTTTTTAACCAGTATAATCAGTAAATATCTCAAAATGAATGTCATCCAATTATATAAAAAAATGACAATAAACGACAATAAACTTAATACAATAAGATAAAACAAACATGCATAAAACATTTCTAAGGACAAATGTCCCAAACTCAGAATGAAATCGTACCCATAGGGTAGCAAAGGAGCCGCAGGTGGAATATACGGCAGGGTGGTCCAGACTTCACCCTGCTCTGGCTCCTAAGCTTATAGGCTATTGGACATCTACACGTTTGGCTATTGGACATCCACACTTCCGGATCCAGGACGTTTGCGGATAGACTTCCACTGGTAAGCTTAGGAGCCAGAGCAGGGTGAAGTCTGGACCACCCTGCCGTATATACCACCTGCGGCTCCTTTGCTACCCTATGGGTACGATTTCATTCTGAGTTTGGGACATTTGTCCTTAGAAATATTTTATGCATGTTTGTTTTATCTTATTGTATTAAATTTATTGTAATTTTTTAATATAATTGGATGACATTCATTTTAAGATATTTACTGATTATACTGGTTAAAAAAGTGAATCATCAGTAATTACATCTGCACCCAGCCACTGAAAGGGGGCGCCCAGGTCACTCTATCATACATTCTCATACCAGTGCATGTGACCTGTTTTGGCCAATATGAATGCTTTTGTATACTTTTTATCGATTTTGGATCAATTTTGGGTAGATTTTTGATGAATAGAACACATTTAGAATTTCAAACAGAACTTTGCATCACCCAGTGATTTTAAAATGGAACTCAAAATCGACTTTTAATATTTAGTAAATGAGCTATTTGGTATAGAAACACTGTAGTCAATATTATGGGGATGCTGGTTCTATTCTGGTCAATTTTAATTAGACCCAAAATCGACTTTGTGAGAATAGGTTTCTTTGGTTGGTTTCACTAGTCAAAAAGCAGAACATTGTGGCTTAAGGTGGGTACACACTAATAGATATATCTGCAGATCAATTGATCTGCAGATATATCTATGGAAGGATCGAGCAGTGTGTTCAGCATACACACTGCCCGATCCATTGGGGACTGACGTCATGAACTGGGCGGGCGTGTACACACGCCCGCCCAGTTCAGCTGTCAATCACTGCCGGCCGCCGCAGCATGTGTACGGGTGGTCGGCCGACCGCCCCGTACACACACAGCGACGCGCCAATATATCGGTAGATATATTGGCCGTCGGCTGTGCTGCGGGGCCGACGCGATACGTCTGTGAACGACGGAGTTCACAGACGTATCGGCCGATATATCGACCAGTGTGTACGGGCCTTTAGACCAAAGTTATGGACCAAAGTAGTTTTTTTTTATATATATATACAACCTAAAGAGATCTAAAATGTGTATGATTCCTGCAATCCTAAATCTTTTACGGGCATAAATAGTACTTTTATAATAACAGAGAAGTACTGTATATTACACTACATGCATTGTGAAATCATATCTTTACTCTTTGATTTTGGCTTGTACATATTTATTTCGTTATATATGTGTTGCAATGTGTGAAAGCTTTTATATGTTAAAGATGCACGGTTGTGGCGCAGCCTCACAGAAAACACAGTATGAAAAATGGATTGTTCATCTGCTGCTATTCCGGCCAACAGACAAATGTTGAGGAATACCAGTGGGAATGCAAAACAGCTGTATAATGACTAAGCGGATATTTTCTTGTGTGAAAAACATATGGCCATGATGAGCGCGGATATGTAGAGGCAATGGCCCTCATTCCGAGTTGTTCGCTCGCTAGCCGCTTTTCGCAGCAGTACACACGCTAAGCCGCCGCCCCCTGGGAGTGTATCTTAGCTTAGCAGAATTGCGAACGAAGTATTCGCAATATTGCGAAAAGATTTTTCTGTGCAGTTTCTGAGTAGCTCGAGACTTACTCTTCCAGTGTGATCAGTTCAGTGCCTGTCGTTCCTGGTTTGACGTCACAAACACACCCAGCGTTCTCCCAGACACTCCCCCGTTTCTTCAGCCACTCCCGCGTTTTTCCCAGAAACGGCAGCGTTTTTTCACACACTCCCATAAAACGGCCAGTTTCCGCCCAGAAACACCCACTTCCTGTCAATCACACTCCGATCACCAGAACGAAGAAAAAACCTTGTAATGCCGTGAGCAAAATACCAAACTTCTCAGCAAATTTACTTGGCGCAGTCGCAGTGCGAACATTGCGCATGCGCAATTAGCGGAAAATCGCTGCGATGCGAAGAAAATTACCGAGCGAACAACTTGGAATGAGGGCCAATATCATAAGTAATGCAAATAAAATCATAAGCTTTAAATGGAGTATGAATTCCACTAAGAAAGTTAGAATAATCAGCAAAGGTTACGCAATGCTGTTTGGCAGCACAATTCTTTGCTGACAGCAGAACCAATGAAACTTATTGAGTTACAAATCACTCCTACAACTGCAAATGCTGACACACACTGATATTAATGGCTGAGAACATTAAACAATTTCTATTGTGAGTCTGATTATAAAATAAGGTTATTCCACTGGGGTCATTTCAGAACCCTTACGTGTCACTATGCCAAGTGCGAGGAGTCACCGTGTCATGTTAATGACTATAATCACAAGGCAATTCTAGGCCATTCTGCACTGGGGGTCAGAAAACATAACTAAGTAAATAGTTCTAGAGCTGCATTTAATAGTAAATTATATTCTATTTCAGAAGTGTATATTGAAATGCTGCATTTTTTAACCAATATTTTATGCTATACTATAACAGCAAAACGTATTTCTGTAGATGTACAGTATATTTAAATGTTAACACACAAGGGTTGATGCTGAGTTGGGTATATGCCAGTGCTGCAAGTATGGCGGTACGGGGCGGTACTGTGCCCCAGTAAGAAATTGCCAACCGGTATGCAGTACCGCCAGCACGACTGCCGTGCTTGCAGCCGCTGCTGTGCAGTGTGTGTGGGAAGGAGAGCTCATTCGGTGCCTCTCCTGTGGCCCTCAGTGCTCATCCAGTCTCTCAAAAGAGGCGCCGGTTCGTGAGCCAATCAGAGCTCGCGGACCGGCAGCTGCGGCTCCTAATTGGCTGCCAGTCAGCAATCTCTGATTGGCTCACAAATAGGGTCAAAAGTTCGACAGTCAAAAAGGTAGACAGTCAAAAGTCTGACACGGTCAAAAGTCTGACACGGTTAAAAGTCCTTAGTCTGAAGATCAAAGCTGTCTATCGACCGCCTCCCGTTAGGGCTAGGCTGAGGAGAGGTTAGGCTGAGTAGAGTTAGGCTGATGAGAGGTTAGGCTGAGGAGGGTTTAGGGTTAGGCTGAGGAGAGTTAGGGTTAGGATGAGGAGGGGTTAGGGTTAGGCTGAAGAGGGGTTAGGCTGAGGAGAGTTAGGGAAAGGCTGAGGAGGGTTAGGCTGAGGAGAGTTAGGGTTAGGATGAGGAGGGGTTAGGATTAGGCTGAGGAGGGGTTAGGGTTAAGCACTAGAGGGAGGGTTAGGGTATGGATTAGGGCAAGGGATAGCACGGAAGTACTCACATAAACGCTGGAGGTCTGACCCGGAAGTTACAGTCACATGACCACAAGGACCTGAGAGACACCGCTGGAGACACTGCATCTGCTGGGAGCAGGTACTGCTGGGCCACCAGGGACAATATGTCAACATTATAAAATGTCAATATCATCACAGTTAATGTTCACATGATAAATGTCAATATTGTGACTGTCAACATATTGTACACAACCCACTTTTAGGTACTGCTTAAAAATGTTGAACCATGTCTATGCTTATCTGCACTTTGGAAGATGCTCACCTCTAACCACCATTTTACACAGAAGCATAGCAGGGTTATAATACACCCTTGAACATGTGATGTCATGACATCATTATGAGTGTGTGGGTCTACGCCTTAGGCACCCAGATTGTCTGTTCCAGGCATCCTACCAGCCATATACTGTTTTTTTGAACAGAAGAAAGTTGGGTAGAACATATAGGGCGCTCCTTGTAATATGGACCTCCTGCTGTCTCTTTCTGACACCCCTGGATTAATCCCAAAAAACCCAAAATTGAACAAAACTAGAAGGAGTGGATGGATGCAGCAAGTTGGCGCTGGAATGAAAAAAGGACCTTGATGGCTGATGATTCAGCCAAATGTTATTGGACTAAATAAATTGGTATAATAAAAAGTGAAAAAAAATAAATAAAGAATACTTAACCTAAATGATTGGTTTGCTGAATCTTCTGGTCGTCGAGATGAAGGGTTTTTTTCTCCAAGAAGAATGAAATCGCAATTGCGGGATGATATAAAAAAAATAAAAAATAATGGGTTTTGAGTCAAGGCCTCTTAAAAGTTTCATATAGCACACTTCTGATAGTGAATTCAATAGGAAGATGGACTGCTTCCACTACAATGAGCGTACCTCACTTACATAAAGTGGGTGAGGCTCAAAACATGTAAAGGTATCTTTCAATAGCAGTAATGTTGAAGCTTTAGGCGTACCTAACTTACAATAAGGCAGGTAGGTATACACTCATAAAGGTATCTTTTAGCTGAACTGCGTACCGGTACTCACTGGTAAAGGTGTCTTCCGTCTGCGCATAAAGGTATCTTTATCCAATCAGCATTCATAATGGAACACCCATAATTAAAACAGGGGGGTTTATTGGATAAAACAAATTAATACAGATTATAACAAATTATAAAAATGTAGCATTTGCCGCGAGGAGAGAGGCTGCCAGAGAGAGGGGAAAGCACGACTTCCAACACTGAGCTACGATTGGCCCGGTACCAAAAGAACTGAATGTGAGAGATTATTCCTAAAGATTCGTACCTTCCTCCTCAATCATGCAGAAACCAATCCAAGCGGACAAAGGTTTTTTCCAGCCAACGCGTATCGAGTTCGCTTTGTCAAGGCTCGGAGCCTTGACAAAGAGAACTCGAAACGCGTTGGATGGAAAGAGCCTTTGTCCGCTTGGATTGGTTTCTGCGCGATTGAGGAGGAAGGTACGAATCTTTAGGAATAATCTCTCACATTCAGTTCTTTTGGTACCGGGCCAATCGTAGCTCAGTGTTGGAAGTCGTGCTTTCCCCTCTCTCTGGCAGCCTCTCTCCTCGCGGCAAATGCTACATTTTTATAATTTGTTATAATCTGTATTAATTTGTTTTATCCAATAAACCCCCCTGTTTTAATTATGGGTGTTCCATTATGAATGCTGATTGGATAAAGATACCTTTATGCGCAGATGGAAGACACCTTTACCAGTGAGTACCGGTACGCAGTTCAGCTAAAAGATACCTTTATGAGTGTATACCTACCTGCCTTATTGTAAGTTAGGTACGCCTAAAGCTTCAACATTACTGCTATTGAAAGATACCTTTACATGTTTTAAGCCTCACCCACTTTATGTAAGTGAGGTACGCTCATTGTAGTGGAAGCAGTTCATCTTCCTATTGAATTCACTATCAGAAGTGTGCTATATGAAACTTTTAAGAGGCCTTGACTCAAAACCCATTAGTTTTTATTTTTTTATATCATCCCGCAATTGCGATTTCATTCTTCATGGAGAAAAAACCCCTTCATCTCGACGACCAGAAGATTCAGCAAACCAATCATTTAGGCTAAGTATTCTTTATTTATTTTTTTCACTTTTTATCATACCAATTTATTTAGTCCAATAACATTTGGCTGAATCATCAGCCATCAAGGTCCTTTTTTCATTCCAGCGCCAACTTGCTGCACCCATCCACTCCTTCTAGCCATATACTGGTGCCACAGAGCATCGACAGAGCCATTTGCTAGACCCACCACCCTGGGCAGCGACACCCTTGGGGCTTTTCTTATTTCACCCTATACACAAAAGAGTTAGCAAAACTAACATATATCGCTATTTAACCTGTACTGCCTGGAGTCCCAGGCACAGGCGGAGAGGGGAGCCTGCCCAGTAGCCAGGCTGGCTTACACTGCCTTCAGCCTGGGCTCATCCATATGTCTGCTTGACCGGCTGCAGTGCTTCTGTGACTTACGTTCCACTGTGAAATGCAAAGCGGGAGCTGTCACCTGCTCCAGCTAGAGGGCATTTTTGGGTGACATTGGCCAGGAGCAGCAGCGACCATATACCTCATCAGTGCTGGCTGCTACTATATGCTCAGTCTGGCTCTCCCCCGCCTTAATATCTTTGCTGATCCTGCACAAACTTAGCTCCTCTCCTCCCCACCAGGGTAGCAGCAGCAGGTGACTGACCATTGCTGTCACTACAAATAGCAGCAGCGGGCAATCATACACTATACCATCCACCCTTCCACCCGGCCCCAAGACATACGTTATACACTCCCCACCCTAACCCTGTACCTCTAGACATATAGTACCCGGCAGGCCAGGGACATACACTAACCACCCTAACAAGAACCACCACCCCACCCCAGGAACATACACTACCTCACCGGCCCCATAGACCTAAACTATCCCCCAGTCCCAACGACATACACTCTAACATGCCTTTTCCAATGGGATACCATTTGCAGTTATAATTAGATAATGGACAAAAGCATAACGTTTTTGTCAGTTTTTACACTGAGTGAGGACGTCATCCCCATAACTGTCTATAGGAAAGGCAGGAAGCAGTGTTATCGGGTTGGAATTGAAATGCCAGCATTCGTGATGCCGATACTTAGAATTCCGACAGTATACTTACCTTCCCCCAGTGGGCCTCTAACCTTAACCCTCCCTTCTAGCAGCCTAAACCTAACCCTGCAGCCTAACCCTAACCTTAACCCTTCCCCTACAGCCTAAACCAGCCAAGCCTCACCCCCCCAAGCCCCTCACCCCCCTCCTACCGGCTTACCTGTCACTGCTTCATAAATCACTTAATAATTGGTTTTATGAGTGAATATTATTTTCTTAGCCAGAGATACAGTAAGAAATTACCTTCTGTTTTAAGAAGGCTAGATCAGTATCTGAGTAGGTGATTTTTTACCTTTTTGTCAAAATAAGTCCTCATTTCCCTCTGTGTGGCAGGGGGTTATTTGTAACCAAAATCAGATTTTACAGTGCAAGACCTATACCTTGTATCTTGATAGGTATAGCGCAAAGTTTATGCAAAAAAATACAGTACAGTTATTTTGTAATAACATTGCACGCAGTACATTTTTAACAGGGACATCAAATATTTTCGTGTTTAAATAGCACTTTAGCAGCTGAATAAGCGTAAGCCTCAGACTAACAAACCGTTAACTTGTCAGTAAATACGTTGACAGTCTTTTTCCTATATTTACTATTGATCTAATCTCCTTTACTAAATATAACAAAATAGTTGCTCTCAAAAATATATTCAGAGATATAGAAGATCATGTCAACCGTACCTTAGGGGATATTTTAAGAAAGGTGGCAAATAGCAGTAACAGCAGGGGTGATGCATGATGCTAGACCAGGAAGGTTGGTGAGAGCCTGAGGTCATATATCTTTATATGGGGTTTTTTTTTAATCGAAATTCTATAAAGATACTGTTTAGGACCTATTATCTGGCAACCTGTAATCCAGAGCTTCCACAAAATAAAGAAAACTAAATAAACAACAGCTCCTGCTTGTTAATACTGTTATAACATGTATCTGAATGGGGTGCAGTAACCATGCAGTAATCATTGCCAGTGGCAGTATGAGACCATTTTTATAAAATACAATTATTGACTACATTTTAGATGAAGTGCTTCAAATTGTGGGGGAAACTTTTGACTGTAAAACCAGAAGTATTCAATAGAAATATCTATCTAATACAAATATGTATTGTATCAGAATTTTACCGTATTGTACCGTAATTGCTCTAAAATCAAACATTTGAAAACCCCCCATCAGAAATTCAGCATTTAACTCTCAAGGGGGTACAGAGGCAGTGTCATTAAGAAATTCAGGAGTCTATTTACTAAGCCTTACAGCTAGAGACAGCACTCACTGAGGATGGACTTTCCAAACTCCCTGTATATTACATATATATATATATATATATATATAGGTATGATCTCACATTTCCGCTGAAGCACTAAACAGAACTTTAGAGCTTCAGATCAGAATCAATCAGCTTCCTCATCGATATTTTAATGATAAATTGCAGTAATAAAATACATTTTTAATACTGTGGTGTTATAGAAAATCATCATTATATCATTGATACGCATTCAGTATGATTTACCGGCTGCGCTTGCCACAGGATCTGTTCCCACTTTATGGGAGTCGAGGACACCCACGAGTGGGAATAGTCCTGTTGCACCGGGATTCCGTCTGGCGGCATTGTCGGCTGTCGGGATTCTGGCGTCGGTATCCTGACCACCGGGATCCCCACAGCCGGCAAATCAAACGCATCCCATTGATGCATATAATATGGGTTGGGTTGTTACTGTTCTGTACAGTATTTTAAGCTTCTGTTAATTAAGGGACACTCTGGTACTGTGGAAATGTTGTGGATACAAAACAGGATTTTGATACCTACCGGTAAATCCTTTTCTCCTAGTCCGTAGAGGATGCTGGGGACGACATCAAGACCATGGGGTATAGACGGGATCCGCAGGAGACATGGGCACTTTAAAGACTTTTCATTGGGTGTGAACTGGCTCCTCCCTCTATGCCCCTCCTCCAGGCCACAGTTGTAGGAACTGTGCCCAGGGAGACGGACATTTCGAGGAAAGAATTTACTTTAAACTAGTGGTGAGATACCTACCAACTCACACCCTCAACCATGCCGCACACATGGCATTCAACATAACACGCCAACAGGAATGAACCAATTGCAGCAACATGCTGAAAACTAAGATAACACAACTTGTGTAACTCCAATAACTAAACTGCAGGTAAAGTACACACCGGGACAGGCACCCAGCATCCTCTACGGACTAGGAGAAAAAATTTACCGGTGGGTATCAAAATCCTGTTTTCTCATACGTCCTAGAGGATGCTGGGGATGACATCAAGACCATGGGGTTTATACCAAAGCTCCATTACGGGCGGGAGAGTGCGGATGACCCTGCAGCACCGATTGACCAAACTTTAGGTCCTCATCGGCCAAGGTGTCAAACTTGTAGAACTTAGCAAATGTGTTTGACCCTGACCAAGTAGCTGCTCGGCAAAGTTGTAATGCCGGGACCCCCCGGGCAGCCGCCCAGGACGAGCCCACCTTCCTAGTGGAGTGGGACTTTACCGACGTCGGTAACGGCAATCCAGCCATAATATGAGCTTGCTGAATCGTATTTCTGATCCAACGTGCAAAAGTCTGCTTGGAAGCAGGACACCCAATCTTGTTGTGAGCATACAGGACAAACAGAGCCTCTGTTTTCCGCATACGAGCTGTTCTAGCAACATATATTTTCAAAGCTCTAACCACATCTAGAGACTTTGACTCAGTGAATGCGACACTAACTACTGGCACTACAATAGGTTGGTTTATGTGGAAAGATGAAACCACCTTTGGAAGAAAATGTGGACGAGTTCTCCACTCTGCCCTATCTTCATGGAAAATTAGGTAAGGGCTCTTGTGAGACAAGGCGCCCAATTCAGACACCCGCCGTGCGGACGCCAATGCCAAAAGCATCACCACTTTCCAAGTAAGAAACTTCAACTCTATCTCTTGTAGAGGCTCAAACCAATCCGATTGAAGGAACTGCAACACCACGTTAAGGTCCCATGGTGCCACTCGAGGCACGAATGGAGGCTGGATGTGCAGAACCCCTTTCACGAAGGTCTGAACCTCTGGAAGAGAGGCCAATTGTTTTTGGAAGAACACTGACATGGCCAAAATCTGGACCTTGATTGATCCCAATCGGAGGCCTGCTTTCACACCAGCCTCGCGAGGAGGAAGAGGCCGAGGATCTTCTATGAGCAACTGCTGAAGATCTGGGTACCAAGCCCTCCTTGGCCAGTCTGGGGCAATGAAGATTGCTCGAACCCTTTGTTCTTTTTATGATCCTGAGTACTTTTGGGATCAGCGGAAGTGAAGGGAAGACATACACTGACGGGAAAACCCACTGGGTCACTAGCGCATCCTGGAACAGTATCTCTGAAGCTTCTTGTTGAGATGAGATGCCATCATGTCTATATGAGGAACTCCCCAAAGACTTGTCACCTCTGCGAAGACTTCTTGGTGGAGGCCCCACTCTCCTGGATGGAGATCGTGTCTGCTGAGGAAGTCTGCTTCCCAGTTGTCTACTCCCGGAATGAATATCGCCGACAGAGCTTTTAGATGTTTTTCTGCCCAGAGGAGAATTTCTCCCTGTGTGACTGCTCCCCAGCCTCGGAGACTTGCATCCGTGGTTACCAGGATCCTGTCCTGAATCCCGAACCTGCGTCCTTCCAGTAGGTGTGAGGTGTGTAGCCACCACAGGAGCGAAATCCTGGTTTTTGACGACAGGATTATCTTTCGGTGCATGTGCAGGTGTGACCCCGACCACTTGTCCAACAGGTCTTACTGGAATACTCTGGCATGGAACCTGCCAAACTGTATGGCCTCGTAGGCCACCACCATCTTCCCCAACAACCGAATGCACTGATGGATCGACACAGAGGATGGTTTCAGTATCTGTTTTACCATTTTCTGTATTTCCAAAGCCTTTTCCACCGGCAGAAATACTCTCTGAACTTCTGTGTCCAGCATCATCCCGAGGAAAGACAACCTTGTCGTTGGTTCCAACTGTGACTTTGGATAATTTATGATCCAACCGTGTTGTTGGAGTATTGACAGAGAGAGTGAGATGTTTTGTAACAACTGCTCCCCGGATCTCGCCTTTATCAGGAAAACGTCCAGATAAGGAATTATATTGACCCCTTTCTGCCGAAGGAGGACCATCATCTCCGCCATCACCTTGGTGAATACCCTCGGCGCTGTGGAGAGGCCAAAAGGTAACATCTGGAATTGGTAATGGCAATCCTGAACCGCAAATCTCAGATACGCCTGGTGAGGAGGATAAATGGGAACATGTAGGTAAGCATCCTTTATGTCTACCGACACCATGTAGTCCCCTTCCTCCAGACTGGAAATCACCGCCGGAAGTGATTCCATCTTGAACTTGAACCTTTTCAAGTAGAAATTCAGATCTTTTAGGTTTAGGATCGGTCTGACAGAGCCGTCCGGCTTCGGAACTACAAAGAGGCTTGAATAAAAACCCTCCCCTTTTTGGGACAACGGTACCAGGACTATGACCTGGTCCTGACATAATTTTTGGCTTGCCGCTGTTACTGCTTCTCTCTCTGGCGGAGAAACTGGCAAGGTCGATTTGAAAAATCGGCATGGGGGAACGTCTTGAAACTCCAGCTTGTATCCCTGGGATACTATTTGCAATACCCAGGGATCCAGGCCAGACAGAATCCAACATTGGCTGAACAGTTTGAGATGTGTCCCCACCCGAGCGGCCTCCCGCAAGGGAGCCCCTGCGTCATGCTAAGGATTTGGCAGAATTAGTGGTAGACTTCTGCTCTTGGGAACCGGAAGCCGCTGCAGACTTCTTTCCCTTTCCCCTTCCCTGTAAAGAAGAGGGAACCTTTCGCTTTTTTGTATTTATTGGGCCGAAAGGACTGCATGTGTGGGTGATGGGTCTATTTTGCCGGTGCAGGCGCAGAGGGCAAAAATCTTGACTTACCTGCGGTAGCCGCCGAGACTAACGCATCCAGGCCATCGCCAAATAAGGCCTCACCTTTATATGGGAGAGCCTCCATGTTTCTTTTGGAATCTGCATCCGCGTTCCACTGGCGAATCCACAACGCCCGCCTAGCCGATACTGCCATGGTAGCGGCTTGTGAACTCAAGAGTCCAATATCCTTCATTGCTTCCATCATGTAGGTGGCAGCGTCCTTGATATTCCCTAACTTAAGGAGTATCTCATCTTTATCAATTGTGTCAATTTCTGATGACACGCTTTCTGACCATTTTTCAATAGCGCGATTCTCCCACGCGCAGGCAACAGTGGGCCTGAGCAGTGTACGATTGGTTACATAAATGGATTTCAATATAGTTTCCATTTTACGGTCTGCCGGCTCTTTTAGTGAAGCCGTGCCAGGTGCAGGGAGAATTACCTTCTTTGTCAACCCGGAAAGCGCACTGTCTAACACAGGGGGTGATTCCCATTTTTTCCTGTCCTCAGCCGGGAAAGGGTAAGCTATCTGAATCCATTTGGGAATACGAAATTTCTTATCGGGATTCACCCACATCCCTTCAAAGAGAGTATTTAGTTCCTGGGAAGGAGGGAACGTGACTTTGGATTTCTTTTCTTTACAAAAATAAGCCTTCTCCTGAGGTACAGGAGTGGTTTCTGTAACCTCCAACACGTCCCTTATAGCCACAATCATATATTGTATATTTTTCGCCAATCATGATCTATTTCTCTGGAGTCACTATCGTCGACACAAGAATCAGAGTCCGTGTCGGTATCTGTGTGTACAACATTCGCAAATGATCTCTTATGTGACCCAGAGGGGCCGCCTGAAGAAGGAAGAACAGAATCCTGAAAAATCACATCTTCCACAGATTTTCTCCAGCATGCAGCATTAGATTCAGACTTATCTAATCTACGGTTAACCAGATGCATACTGTCTCACACGTGTACAGCACACTCACAGACACACTGGAACTTATTTGGGGACAGACCCACAGTAAAATCTGTCAGAGGGACACAGTATAGGAGCAGACAGTTCACAATCCCAGCGCTAGTATGTAATGCCTGTGAACAAAGAATGCCCACAGCCAAACAGGGCTTTTATAATCACACTGTTAAATGCACCACAACGCTTTGTGCCCCCCCAAATGTCACCCTGTACTTGTGAGAAGTGGAGGAGAGGACCAGCATGTTCTCTGCAGCCTGAGGAGAGAGAGAAAATGGTGCTGAGCAGTGTGCTGGCTGCCTGAGGAAGAAGCTCCGCCCCCGCAATGGCGCGTCCTTACACTCAGAAAATCACTGTAATATTTATACTGGCGGGGGTAGGGCTGTGCCCGTGGCACCTTATGCCCCCTTTTAGCCAGTTTTGAGGCATATTTTTTGCTGCCCAGGGCGCCCCCCCCTCCGCGCCCTGCAGTGCCTGTGTGTGTGGGCAGCAAGAGCGCGCTACGCCCCGCCAGCCGCGCCGCCTCAGCCGTCACTTACTTGATAGAAGATCATTCTTCTTATACTCACCTATCTTCTGACTTCTAGCTCTGTGAGGGGGGTGACGGCGTGCTGTGGGAGTGAGCATCTAGACACGGCTAGCGTTCAGTACCCTTCAGGAGCTAATGGTATCCTGTCAGCCAGAAGCAGAGCCATGAAACTCTTTAGGAAGTTGGTTCTGCTTCTGCCCCCTCAGTCCCACGAAGCAGGGAGTCTGTTTCCAGCAGTTCTCCCTGAAAATAAAAAACCTAACATAAGTCTTTTCAGAGAAACTCAGTAGAGCTCCTCAGAGTGCATCCAGTCTGCCTGGGCACATTTCTACAACTGAGGTCTGGAGGAGGGGAATAGAGGGAGGAGCCAGTTCACACCCAATGAAAAGTCTTTAGAGTGCCTATGTCTCCTGCGGATCCCGTCTGTACCCCATGGTCTTGATGTCACCCCCAGCATCCTCTAGGACGTATGAGAAATATGGTTTTCAAAGATATTGGGTACTATGCACAGATGTGCCCTCATACATCTAGCCTCAATACACCATGCAGCACGATAGGCCTGGCGGGAGTGAGCTGACAGGTCCTATGCAAATCTGCTAGCATTGGGCATCTGTTTTTGACAAAAATGCATCCTAGTCACTGTTTATGACGCACTAGGAGACTCTGCTGATTAATTTAATATGCAACACTTGCAGAATGTGTGTGAATGAGTCTGTATATGATGTACAAAGAAACTTGAAATAGAAAAAAGCCGCAGTGCTGCATCGTAGCACTTTGAATGCAGATTCAGAGACTCAGTCACACACAGATATACAGATATCACAAATCAAATAAACAGCAGTCTCCTCGTGCATCCTAGTCACATCACATTGCGACTAGGATGCATTTTCATCAAAAAAGACGCAAAAAACCTTCCACACGGTGGCAGAGTCTCACAGGACCTGGCATGCCATGAGAGGCTGTTTGGCATGACTGAGGTAAAGATGTATGAGGACATATCTGTACTAAGCCTTGGAGAGAGATAAAGTGGAGAGAGATAAAGTAGCAGCCAAATCAGCTCCTAACTCATTTTTCAACTGATTGTCTGTACTTTATGTCTCTCCACTTTTTCTCTCTCCAAGTCTTAGTATATAGACTTCATTATTAATTCTTATACATGCAAAATAAAGTTACAGTCTTACATTTTCCAGTAGCCCTTTGGAACATCCAGGGTTACATGTAAATGTTATTCGAGTGCAAAGGCTTCATCCATCAGTGCATAGCTCTCTTGTTCCTTGTGGTGGCTGTGTATATATACAGATATTACAGAAAGCAAGAAGAACACAGTGGGGGAGATTCCAATGTTTGAAAAGTCAGTTGGGAGTCTGTTTTTTCCTATCTAATAGACAGGGAAAAAACAGACACCTAACCAACTTTTCGAACATTTGAATTCCACCCAGTATATTTATATCTGCTTGTATTTTTTAAATCTTACTGGAACAGGGTGGCAGTTAAGAAAGGAAAAGACAGCATAGTCTAAATTATAAGAGATACATTGTTAGAATTTCATTTTTTTCCTGTAAGGTGTGCTAAAACTACTGACTGAAGTCAGTGGGTGTCTCTCACTTGGGCTCTCATGAAGTCAGTGGGTGTCATGACTATATATGTTCTAGAGCAGTGGTGGCCAACCAGTGGCTCTTGAGCCTCATGTGGCTCTTTCTTTATTCAAATGTGGCTCCCGACACTCAAAATCATGTGACCACAACAGACCCGGAAACTGCTGCACTCCAGCCAGACACGCAGCAGCACTACGGGGACTGAGAACTGAGGGAGCCAGATACTAGAGGCCACCGGCAAACAGTGGATACATTAGGGGCTGCTGCAATGGCATGAGTTGCGAGGGGCTGTAGTGACACATGAGGGTTGGCTGGAGTGACACAAGGGGGAACTAACTAGAATAACACCAGAGGGTCCTGGCAGGAGTGACACATGAGAGAGCTGACTGAAGGGACACAGGAGGATGCTGGCACATGGGAGAGCTGGCTGGAGTGACAGGAGGGTGTTGGCTGGAGTGACACATGGGAGAGCTGGCTGGAGTGACAGGAGGGTGTTGGCAGGAGTGACACATGGAGGAGCTGGCTGGAGTGACATAGGAGGGTGGTATCAGGAGTGACACAGGAGGGTGGTATCAGGAGTGACACATGGAGGAGCTGGCTGGAGTGACATGGGAGAGCTGGCTGGAGTGACACAGGAGGGTGGTATCAGGAGTGACACACAGAGAGCTGGCTGGAGTGACATATTAGGGTGGTATCAGGAGTGACACATGGAGGAGCTGGCTGGAGTGACAGGAGGGTGTTGGCTAGAGTGACACATGGGAGAGCTGGCTGGAGTGACATAGGAGGGTGGTATCAGGAGTGACACATGGAGGAGCTGCCTGGAGTTACAGGAGGGTGTTGGCTAGAGTGACACATGGGAGAGCTGGCTGGAGTGACATAGGAGGGTGGTATCAGGAGTGACACATGGAGGAGCTGCCTGGAGTTACAGGAGGGTGTTGGCTAGAGTGACACATGGGAGAGCTGGCTGGAGTGACATAGGAGGGTGGTATCAGGAGTGACACATGGAGGAGCTGCCTGGAGTTACAGGAGGGTGTTGGCTAGAGTGACACATGGGAGAGCTGGCTGGAGTGACACAGGAGGGTGGTATCAGGAGTGACACACAGAGAGCTGGCTGGAGTGACATATTAGGGTGGTATCAGGAGTGACACATGGAGGAGCTGGCTGGAGTGACAGGAGGGTGTTGGCTAGAGTGACACATGGGAGAGCTGGCTGGAGTGACATAGGAGGGTGGTATCAGGAGTGACACATGGAGGAGCTGCCTGGAGTTACAGGAGGGTGTTGGCTAGAGTGACACATGGGAGAGCTGGCTGGAGTGACATAGGAGGGTGGTATCAGGAGTGACACATGGAGGAGCTGCCTGGAGTTACAGGAGGGTGTTGGCTAGAGTGACACATGGGAGAGCTGGCTGGAGTGACACAGGAGGGTGGTATCAGGAGTGACACACAGAGAGCTGGCTGGAGTGACATATTAGGGTGGTATCAGGAGTGACACATGGAGGAGCTGGCTGGAGTGACAGGAGGGTGTTGGCTAGAGTGACACATGGGAGAGCTGGCTGGAGTGACATAGGAGGGTGGTATCAGGAGTGACACATGGAGGAGCTGCCTGGAGTTACAGGAGGGTGTTGGCTAGAGTGACACATGGGAGAGCTGGCTGGAGTGACATAGGAGGGTGGTATCAGGAGTGACACATGGGAGAGCTGGCTGGAGTGACACCGCAGGTTGCTGGCTGGAGTGACACATGGGAGAGCTGGCTGGAGTGACATAGGAGGGTGGTATCAGGAGTGACACATGGAGGAGCTGGCTGGAGTGACACAGCAGGTTGCTGGCTGGAGTGACACATGGAGGAGCTGGCTGGAGTGACACATTGGATTTTATTTTGTATTTTATGTTGGTTCTGGCTTTAAAAATTGTCTTTTATGTGGTTCTGGATTTTTCAATGTATTTTATACCAGGGGCAGGGTCTAGCAGGCACAGGGCCACATCCCATTTTTACATGCGTGCATTTGGATCGATGTCGGCTCTTTGACGTGCCTAACAACATTTTTTGTCTCTTTGTCACTGAATGGTTGGCCACCCCTGTTCTAGAGCATTTATGAGGCAATTTGGTTTAAGTTGGCAAAGATGGGAGGAAATATTACAAACTACTCTGCTGTAAAATAGCTTAGATGTTGCATCAATCACCAATAACACACGCTCCCAACTGTCACAGCTCTAATGTGGCACAAAATACAAAACCAGAAAGGGGACTCGACATATGCCATGTCACCACAGTATGCACCACCTCCGCCCTGTGCCTCTTTTACCAGTGCACCACCCCTTTCTTGCTGTCTCATCCAGCAACCCATCTCCCCCGCTCCAACCTGCCTCTTCTCCCCGCTCGGACTCGCTGTTCCCGGCGGCCTTCTGCTAGGCTAGGGTCTGTCCTGTCCCTAGCAGAGGGAGACACTCTGCATGTATGTTGGAGATGGGAAAGACCACAGCATATTAATATTTAGATCATATGGCTTATGGCCAGCAGAATTTAGATTTATCAGGATCCATAAATTAGCAAACTGAAAAGCAAAAGTAGAAGATAGACACTCCAAAAACAACTTTGCTTACTAAGATAACTGGGAACAGAAATATAACAACAACAGAATTCACAATAGCCTAGGAATTTAAATACTTAGCTACAGTATTAGACCAGAATGGTATCCGGTTGATAGATAGACAGTGTCTAGTTAGACAGTCAATAGATAGACACCATATGTTAGACAGACAGGTCAACAGGGTGAAAAGGTCAACATGAAAAGGGTAGAACGTAGAAAAGGTCGACATGGTCAAAAGGTCGACATAAAAAAAGAGACATTTTTCCTTTTTTAAATTTATGTTTTTGGACTATTTCATACCTTCTCTATCCATGTCGGCATAGAGTTGGCTATAACTTTGTGACGAGCGCAGCGAGGGGATGCCTTTCTACAATTGGGGGTCCCAGATGACAAAACTATCCACACAAACCACAAAAGTGCAAAAAACATGGTGTCTACCTTTTTTATGTCGACCTTTTTCATGTCGAGCTTTTGACCCTGTCGAACTTTTGTACTGTCTAGTTTTTTCATGTCGATCTTTTGACCCTGTTGACCTTTTGACCCTGTCGACCTAATGTCTGTCTAACATATGGTGTCTATCTGTTGACTGTCTAACTATACACTGTCTATCTGTTATACCACACCCGACCAGAATAGGTCCAGACTAAGAACACTTAAAAGAATTAGTGTTAAAATATGGAATTCTGTGCAAACAGGTCAAAAGTATTTTTCGGCATAATGAAGAGGACTGTGACAGAAATAAACTTCATCAATAATAGTAATGAGCCTTTTGACAATGTCTAAAAGTGTATGCTCGGTTTCCAGGAAGATACTGAACCAACCTAATTATAGAAATGCCCACGTTCCAGCCGCCAAAGGGACCCTCTGCTTGAAGATCAACTGAGAGGATAAATTGTCAGCATACAGCATGACTGTGCTGAGTTTACTTTGCTTTGTGTACTTATTGGCATATTAAGATTACATAATTACAGTGTGATGTGTGTGTGTGTGTGTGTGTGTGTGTGTGTGTGTGTGTGTGTGTGTGTGTGTGTGTGTGCGCCCAGAAACCCCACTCCCCCTCGACGGGTTAATCGCGGGAGGAGACTGAGCCATTAAGGTGTGAATCTTAATGAGTCAGGCCTATATGACCCTGTCCCCACACAGCAAAATGCCATGATTCGCAGGTCTTCAGTGAGCCTAATAGAATGGTGCCTTGTCCTGGCCGCAGCTGAGCTTCTGCTTGGTTAGTGGATGGGTTGAGGAGGGGGGGAGGGGGGAGGGGGGGGGGGGGGTGTATATGTGCTTTACACAAGCTTTAAATGTGCATGTATGCATGTTCGTATATATCTATAGAGATACATATTTATAGTTACATATATAGAGATACCGTATTTGCCGGCGTATAAGACGACTTTTTCCCCCTGAAAAACATGCCTCCAAACGGGGGGTCGTCTTATACGCCGGGGGTCGTCTTATACGCCTGGCGTCACTGCCCCTGGTGCGGGAAGTCGCGAAACAGGGGCGTGGCCTAGTATAAGGGGGCGTGGCCTCGCGGGCGGACCCCCGTTTTCAGCAATCCAGGGGGTTAAGAAGATGTTGGCTGCCCCCCCCCCACTCCCCCCGTGAAGTGCCTCTATCTCACGGTGAGTGTACGGCGCTGCCGGCGGGTGAAGCTGTGTGAAGTCTCTCTCGAATGCAGTGCCGGCTCCTACACAGGGACAGGAGCCAGGTGCTGCACGTATTGTTACAGTGCAGCACCCGGCTCATGTCACTGAGCAGGAGCCGACATTTTGGTGTCACCCCTCGGCGGGTGACACCTGCCCCCCCTTCTTATGCATATCTTGCTACTCCAAATCTCTTATAAGAGACATGTCAGTGCTGCCGCTGTCCTCCCTGCCTAACCGCCTGTCACATTCAGCAGTGACTCCTATGTTTGTGAATATCATTTCTCTAACGTCCTAAGTGGATGCTGGGGACTCCGTAAGGACCATGGGGAATAGCGGCTCCGCAGGAGACTGGGCACATCTAAAGAAAGCTTTAGGACTATCTGGTGTGCACTGGCTCCTCCCCCTATGACCCTCCTCCAAGCCTCAGTTAGATCTCTGTGCCCGAACGAGAAGGGTGCACACTAGGGGCTCTCCTGAGCTTCTTAGTGAAAGTTTTAGATTAGGTTTTTTATTTTCAGTGAGACCTGCTGGCAACAGGCTCACTGCATCGAGGGACTAAGGGGAGAAGAAGCGAACTCACCTGCGTGCAGAGTGGATTGGGCTTCTTAGGCTACTGGACATTAGCTCCAGAGGGACGATCACAGGCCCAGCTTGGATGGGTCCCAGAGCCGCGCCGCCGGCCCCCTTACAGAGCCAGAAAGCAGAAGAGGTCCGGAAAATCGGCGGCAGAAGACGTCCTGTCTTCAACAAGGTAGCGCACAGCACTGCAGCTGTGCGCCATTGCTCTCAGCACACTTCACACTTCGGTCACTGAGGGTGCAGGGCGCTGGGGGGGGGCGCCCTGAGACGCAATAAAAACACCTTGGATGGCAAAAAAATGCATTACATATAGTTCCTGGGCTATATGGATGCATTTAACCCCTGCCAGAATCCATAAAAAAGCAGGAGAAAAGTCCGCGAAAAAGGGGCGGAGCCTATCTCCTCAGCACACTGGCGCCATTTTCCCTCACAGCTCCGTTGGAGGGAAGCTCCCTGTCTCTCCCCTGCAGTCACTACACTACAGAAAGGGTTAAAAAAAGAGAGGGGGGCACTAATTGGGCGCAGTATTAACTATACAGCAGCTATAAGGGGAAAAACACTTATATAAGGTTATCCCTGTATATATATAGCGCTCTGGTGTGTGCTGGCAAACTCTCCCTCTGTCTCCCCAAAGGGCTAGTGGGGTCCTGTCCTCTATCAGAGCATTCCCTGTGTGTGTGCTGTATGTCGGTACTTTTGTGTCGACATGTATGAGGAGAAAAATGATGTGGAGACGGAGCAGATTGCCTGTAATAGTGATGTTACCCCCTAGGGGGTCGACACCTGAGTGGATGAACTGTTGGAAGGAATTACGTGACAGTGTCAGCTCTGTATAAAAGACAGTGGTTGACATGAGACAGCCGGCTACTCAGCTTGTGCCTGTCCAGACGTCTCATAGGCCGTCAGGGGCTCTAAAGCGCCCGTTACCTCAGATGGCAGATATAGACGCCGACACGGATACTGACTCCAGTGTCGACGGTGAAGAGACGAATGTGACTTCCAGTAGGGCCACACGTTACATGATTGAGGCAATGAAAAATGTTTTACACATTTCTGATAATACGAGTACCACCAAAAAAAGGGGTATTATGTTCGGTGAGGAAAAACTACCTGTAGTTTTCCTGAATCTGAGAAATTAAATGAGGTGTGTGATGATGCGTGGGTTTCCCCCGATAACAACGGATAATTTCTAAAATGTTATTGGCATTATATCCTTTCCCGCCAGAGGTTAGGGTGCGTTGGGAAACACCCCCTAGGGGGGATAAAGCGCTCACACGCTTGTAAGGGCTCTACCTTCGCCTGAGATGGCCGCCCTTAAGGATCCTGCTGATAGAAAGCAGGAGGGTATCCTAAAAGGTATTTACACACATACTGGTGTTATACTGCGACCAGCAATCGCCTCAGCCTGGATGTGCAGTGCTGGGTTGGCGTGGTCGGATTCCCTGACTGAAAATATTGATACCCTAGATAGGGACAGTATATTTTTGCCTATAGAGCATTTAAAAGATGCATTTTTATATATGCGTGATGCACAGCGGAATATTTGCCGACTGGCATCAAGTCTAAGCGCGTTGTCCATTTCTACCAGTAGAGGGTTATGGACACGTCAGTGGTCAGGTGATGCGTATTCCAAACGGCATTTGGAAGTATTGCTTTATTAAGGGAGGAGTTATTTGGGGTCGGTCTTTCAGACCTGGTGGCCACGGCAACAGCTGGGAATTCCACGTTTGTACCCCAGGTCGCCTCTCAACATGAGAAGACGCCGTATTATCAGGCGCAGTCTTTTCGTGGACAAGCGGGCAAAAGGTTCCTCATTTCTGCCCCGTGACAGAGGGAGAGGAAAAAGGCTGCAGAAATCAGCCAGTTCCCAGGAACAGAAACCCTCTCCCGCCTCTGCCAAGCCCTCAGTATACGCTGGGGCTTTACAAGCAGAATCAGGCACGGTGGGGGGCCCGTCTCAATGAATTTCAGCGCGCAGTGGGCTCACTCGCAAGTAGACCCCTGGATCCTTCAGGTGATATCTCAGGGGTACAAATTAGAATTCGAGACGTCTCCCCCTCGTCGTTTCCTAAAGTCGGCTTTACCGATGTCTCCTTCTGACAGGGAGACAGTTTTGGAAGCCATTCACAAGCTGTATTCCCAGCAGGTGATAATCAAGATACCCCTCCTGCAACAGGGAACGGGGTATTATTCCACACTGTTGTGGTACCGAAGCCGGACGGCTCGGTGAGACCGATTCTAAATCTAAAATCTTTGAACACTTACGTACAGAGGTTCAAATTCAAGATTGAGTCACTCAGAGCAGTGATTGCGAACCTGGAAGAAGGGGACTACATGATGTCATGTCAAAATTTACCCTTCTCACCAAGGGTACCTCAGGTTTATGGTACAGAACTGTCACTATCCGTTCAGACGCTGCCGTATGGATGGTACACGGCACCCCGGGTCTTTACCAAGGTAATGGCCGAAATGATGATATTCCTTCGAAGGAAGTGAATTTTAGTTATCCCTTCCTTGGACAATTCCCTGATAAGGGTAAGATCCAGGGAACAGTTGGAGGTCGGTGTAGCACTATCTCAGGTAGTGTTGCGGCAGCACGATTGGATTCTCAATATTCCAAAATCGCACCTGGTTCCGACGACGTGTCTTCTGTTCCTAGGGATGATCCTGGACACAGTCCAGTAAAAGGTGTTTCTCCCGGAGGAGAAAGCCAGGGAGTTATCCGAGCTAGTCAGGAACCTCCTAAAACCGAGCCAAGTCTCAGTGCATCAATGCACAAGGGTTCTGGGTAAATTGGTGGCTTCCTACGAAGCAATCCCATTCGGCAGATTCCACGCAAGAACTTTCCAGTGGGACCTGCTGGACAAATGGTCCGGATCGCATCTTCAGATGCATCAGCGGATAACCCTGTCACCAAGGACAAGGGTGTCCCTCCTGTGGTGGTTGCAGAGTGCTCATCTTATAGAGGGCCGCAGATTAGGCATTCAGGACTGGGTCCTGGTGACCACGGATGCCAGCCTGCGAGGCTGGGGAGCAGTCACACAGGGAAGGAATATCCAGGGCTTATGGTCAAGCCTGGAGACATCACTTCACATAAATATCCTGAAGCTAAGGGACATTTACAATGCTCTAAGCTTAGCAAGACCTCTGCTTCAAGGTCAGCCGGTGTTGATCCAGTCGGACAACATCACGGCAGTCACCCACGTAAACAGACAGGGTGGCACAAGAAGCAGGAGGGCAATGGCAGAAGCTGCAAGGATTCTTCGCTGGGCGGAAAATCATGTGATAGCACTGTCAGCAGTATTCATTCCGGGAGTGGACAACTGGGAAGCAGACTTCCTCAGCACGACCTCCACCCGGGAGAGTGGGGACTTCACCCAGAAGTCTTCCACATGATTAAAAACTCGACAGGTATTGCGCCAGGTCCAGGGACCCTCAGGCAATAAGCTGTAGACGCTCTGGTAACACCGTGGGTGTACCAGTCAGGGTATGTGTTCCCTCCTCTGCCTCTCATACCCAAGGTACTGAGATTGATAAGATGGAGAGGAGTAAGCACTATATTCGTGGTTCCGGATTGGCCAAGAAGGACTTGGTAACCGGAACTTCAAGAGATGCTCACGGAGGATCCGTGGCCTCTACCTCTAAGAAGGGACCTGCTCCAGCAAGGACCCTGTCTGTTCCAAGACTTACCGCGGCTGCGTTTGACGGCATGGCGGTTGAACGCCGGATCCTGAAGGAAAAAAGGCATTCCGGATGAAGTCATCCCTATCCTGATCAAAGCCAGGAAGGATGTAACCGCAAATACATTATCACCGCAATTGGCGAAAATATGTTGCGTGGTGTGAGGCCAGTAAGGCCCGACGGAGGAAATTCAACTGGGTCGATTCCTACATTTCCTGCAAACAGGAGTGTCTATGGGCCTGAAATTGGGGTCCATTAAGGTTCAAATTTCGGCCCTGTCAATTTTCTTCCAAAAAGAACTAGCTTCAGTCCCTGAAGTTCAGACGTTTGTAAAAGGGGTACTGCATATACAGCCTCCTTTTGTGCCTCCAGTGGCACTTTGGGATCTCAATGTAGTTTTGGGTTCCAAAAGTCACATTGGTTTGAACCACTTAAATCTGTGGAGTTAAAATATCTCACATGGAAAGTGGTCATGCTGTTGGACCTGGCCTGGGCCAGGCGCGTGTCAGAATTGGCGGCTTTATCCTGAAAAAGCCCTTATCTGATTTTCCATTCGGACAGGGCGGAATTGAGGACTCGTCCTCAGTTTCTCCCCAAGGTGGTTTCAGCGTCTCACCTGAACCAACCTATTGGTGGTGCCTGCGGCTACTAGGGACTTGGAGGCCTCCAAGTTGCTAGACGTTGTCAGTGCCCTGAAAATATATGTTTCCAGGACGGCTGGAGTCAGGAAATCTGACTCGCTGTTTATCCTGTGTGCACCCAACAAGCTGGGTGCTCCTGCTTCTAAGCAGACTATTGCTCGTTGGATTTGTAGTACAATTCAGCTTGCACATTCTGTGGCAGGCCTGCCACAGCCAAAAATCTGTAAATGACCACTCCACAAGGAAGGTGGGCTCATCTTGGGCGGCTGCCCGAGGGGTCTCGGCTTTACAACTTTGCCGAGCAGCTACTTGGTCAGGAGCAAATACGTTTGTAAAATTCTACAAAATTGATATCCTGGCTGAGGAGGACCTGGAGTTCTCTCATTTGGTGCTGCAGAGTCATCCGCACTCTCCCGCCCGTTTGGGAGCTTTGGTATAATCCCCATGGTCCTTACGGAGTCCCCAGCATCCACTTAGGACGTTAGAGAAAATAAGAATTTACTTACCGATAATTCTATTTCTCATAGTCCGTAGTGGATGCTGGGCGCCCATCCCAAGTGCGGATTGTCTGCAATACTTGTACATAGTTATTGTTACAAAAATCGGGTTATTATTGTTGTGAGCCATCTTTCAGAGGCTCCTCTGTTATCATGCTGTTAACTGGGTTCAGATCACAGGTTATACGGTGTGATTGGTGTGGCTGGTATGAGTCTTACCCGGGATTCAAAATCCTTCCTTATTGTGTACGCTCGTCCGGGCACAGTATCCTAACTGAGGCTTGGAGGAGGGTCATAGGGGGAGGAGCCAGTGCACACCAGATAGTCCTAAAGCTTTCTTTAGATGTGCCCAGTCTCCTGCGGAGCCGCTATTCCCCATGGTCCTTACGGAGTCCCCAGCATCCACTACGGACTATGAGAAATAGAATTATCGGTAAGTAAATTCTTATTTTTTATCTCTGTTTTACGGATCTATTAAAAGGTTATACACGAGGAGGTGGCGCCCGCTGTTTTTCTTCTAGTCTTCTACAGTGTGTTGCCAGAGTTCCTCTGGGTTGTGGGCTGCCTGCCTGTGTTCCTGAGAAATCAAATCAAATCTGATGTTCTTTTACGTTTTATTTGGTGTGTGGAAGGTGTGCGGAAGAGGGGGTAGTCTTATATGGCGAGTACATAACAAACTCTATATTTTGAGTGGAAATGTTGGGGGGTCGTCTTATACGCCCAGTCGTCTTATACGCCGGCAAATACGGTATATATTATGGATATATGTAATCACATGGAAATCCCCCCCTCCATAAAAATCCAGCATTTGCCACTGAATTACTTGTGTAAATGTCTACTTTTAACTTCTCGTGCAGCACTTGTTCTACTTTTTAAATATAATGCTAACACTGTGTAAAAGAAGTAGTTTATGATTTACTGCTTGTTATTTAAAAATAAAGATGATCAAACTTATCATTGTGTTTTTTATCTTAATTATAAATTAATTACAAAATCAAAGAGCTATAAGAATGCTGGGAAATCGTATGGCGTCTAAATCAGAGGTAGACAGATTTGCAGTAGTAGCTATGACAAAGTCAAGCAACACTATGGTTGAACTGCGTCTTTCGACGCAGTCCCTGACACAGGCATCTCCCGACAAACCCGCTACCATTATCCACTCCCCTAGTCAACGTACAGGCAGAGGTGGATTTAGACCTCATGGTGCCCTAAGCAAGGCACTGATTTGGGGTCCCCCTTCCTCAAACAATCCATAGCACTATATCCTGGCTGTGCAGGAGTTCCATGCAAAGCAGATATGAGTGCCCCCGCAGTAAGCATCAGGACGCATGTGTAGTGTGTCTCAGACGCTTATGCCTGTTATATCTCTTCTCTCCAATTCTGAGTCTCCCCCATGGTTATGTTCTGTAATAAGGAAGAGGAAGTGACGTAAGTATATGTCAATATTATACACAAAGTAGGCGATTTATGGGTTTCATTACGTATACCAGATCTGTTTCTGGAAAATTATGATGAGATAATAAATAAAAAATCACTGAAAAAATAATTATTTAAAAATAATTTGAAATATTGAAAAGTTTATCTTTTTTTTATTTATCTGCAATGTACTTTACAATTTAGATTTTATTTAATTATTTATTAGTGGAGCTGAAACCCAAAATTGGGCTTCCAGTTTGTCTGCACCTTAGCAGGTTAACAAAGAAATCAAATTTTTTATATCGAATTTTCTATATAGGATGTCAAGTGAAATCTCAGATCTGGGCTTCCAGTTCCATACAGGGTCCGGTCTATCTCACATGATCAGTAGCGCAGATTGGGGGCCTCTAGTGCAATACATACCTCTTCTCACATCGGATAACTTTTGCAGTGACAACAAAGTATTGCTCAGCTGTCAAAGAAAGTAATACTCAACTTCACAGACGATAAAATATTGGCATAAGCAGCAATATAATATAATTACCGTTTTTTGCCTATGAAGAGTTGAATGATGATAAATTGGTCCCCCAGTACCTGAATACTCTAGTTCTGTATCAGCCTATTTAGGCTATAGAAAACATTTAATTATAGTTAATTAATATATTTCAGCACAAGCAATTGGTTATTGGGGATGAGAGATAACTATTAATAGTGACAACTGGAATATCTCAAATAAGGTCCATAACTAGATATATCGTAGACCCCAAAGCAAACGTTTGTAATGACCCCTATGTAACACCCAATGGTGACAAATGTATATAACACATGTAACTGTGACAGGGAAGGTGGGCACCCCTTAGCTCTGGGCCCCATAGCAGCTGCACTCCCTGCACCTATGGTAGCTATGCCCTTGGCAGGGGCATAGCCAGAACTTTGTGGGCACCATAGTAACATTTTTCTCCCAATGTTTCAAGAGAGACACCTCTCTGCAGTAATTGTTAATTTTATGCCCTAGTTCATTTTCTTAACCATGATATTGCCCTAGTTTATTTTCTGAACCATAGTAGTGCCATAGTTAATGTTATACCCCATATTTGTACCTTAGTTTATTTTATGAACCATTGTAGTGCCCTAGTTCACGTTATGTCACATTGTAGGGCTGCCAGTATACATTATGCCACACTGTAGCCACAATTCACATGATGACATACAGGTGGTAATTCCGAGTTGTTCGCTCGCTAGCTACTTTTAGCAGCAATGCAAACGCAAAGCCGCCGCCCTCTGGGAGTGTATCTAAGCATAGCAGAATTGCTAACGAAAGATTAGCAATTCTGCTATTAAGTATTTCCTTGCAGTTTCTGAGTAGCTCCAGGCCTACTCCTAGATTGCGATCACCTTAGTCCGTTTAGTTCCTGGTTTGACGTCACAAACACGCCCAGCGTCCGGCCAGCCACTCCCCCGTTTCTCCAGCCACTCCTGCGTTTTCTGCTGGCACGCCTGCGTTTTTTAGCACACTCCCAGAAAACGCTCAGTTACCACCCAGAAACACCCACTTCCTGTCAATCATTCTCCGATCAACAGAGCGACTGAAAAGCTTTGTTCGCCCGTGAGTAAGATATCATAATTTTGTGTAAAATTGCTTAGCGCGTGCGCTCTGCGGTGCATACGCATGCGCAGAACTGCCGGATTTAGCAATTCTGCTAAAAATAGCAGCAACGCGAACAACTCGGAATGACCACCACAGTGCAGTACATATTATGCAACATTACATTTCCACAGCTTATATTATGCCAAACTATAGTGCCTCCACTTCATATTGCGCCACATTACAGTGCCTTCACTTCATATTATGTAACATTCTAATGTCCTCCAGTTCATTTTATACCACGTTACAATGAGCATGTCCAGGGGCATAACTAGATATATTGTAGACCCCCAAAGCAAAAGTTTGTAAGGACTACTACGTATCAACCAAAGGTGACACATGTATATAACACATGTAACTGTGAAAGGGAAGGTGGACCCCCTTAGCTCTGGTCCCCGTAGCAGCTGCACTCCCTGCACCTATGGTAGCTACACCCTTGGATCCACACAAACTGTGCTTTCCCATTAAGCTATGTTTTAAAAGTCTCTGTATTCTAGCAGGATGTAGTTATGTGACTAGCGGTCAGGAGACTGACTGTCACATAACCTCCCCCCTCACAATCCCGACGGTTGGCATGCCGACCAACAGGGAATATTCCCACTCGTGGGTGTCCACGACACCCTAAGCGTGCAGTTGTCACAGAGCCCGCAGCGGGGAAAGCTGACCGCCGGTCAAGCATACCACACCCATTCTAGCAGTGGGGAAGCTAATTCTTGCACCTTACCCTGTGTATATTTGCATGTAACAGTTCATAATCTCTTTATAATAAGTACTATAGTTATAACTATACTCAATTAATAAAATATATGTAAGTAGTTAAGCTATATAGACTACACAATAACACAATGAATCCATCGTAAATTGTATGACTTCAGCTTAGTTACTGCTGCAGAATGTCTTTGGGCAGGCAGAAGAATTTGGTTTCCTTTAGCATAGCCCTATAGATCTCACATTGTTACAATTCATTTCCTGGCTGTCCTCCCCATTAGGGAAGTGTTATCAGCTGTTTGCCTTGATTGAACTATGGAACAAAAAGGAGAGGTACAATAACACTGCATAAGGACAGCCAGCCTATTGCTCAGCACCAATTAACAACTGTTTTAACTTGTAACCATGAATGAATATTTCATTGTTGTTGTTTTTTTATTATTTTGTTTTTGGAACAACTTTTAATACTACTACAAATGAAACTGTAGCATAAAATTAGTTAGCGTTTGCTCTTTTCTTCATAGAACAAATGACTCATTGCCACAAGTATAATACAAAGAAGGCCCATAGTCATTTTACTGCACTAATAAAATGCAAAGCAAATTCAGAACCTTTCGAGTTACAGATCAGGGGAAACATGCTTCATAAGATTTCTCTCCTGCCTCTGGGAATAGCAAATCAGTCTATGTTATGTGCCTACTTTATCCTCTTTTTTACACACCTAATCTTTAGTACAAACTTCTTCATGTGCATGATGAAGGTCAGAAGAGGCAGAGGGATACAGTCCCCTCTTTTTCTTCTTCGTGAAGATGGCATTAGTTCCTGTAGTTGAGCTAGTTTGATAAATAGTACAATTACTATGTCCCCATATGGTTTGGCGCATTGTGTCTTTACTATACGCAGGCATTATACATGATATCTCCTGCATTACTACATTGCTGAATGGCACAGAAATGTAATTATATATTGCATAAAACAGCAGCTGTAGCGGATGATAAAGGGAGGTGATAAACCTGTCGAACCCTAAAGTTGGTTACTGTTAGCACATTAGATTATGGGCTCTCACAAGCATGGCCCTCTCTCCTATCTCCTAGTTCACTCCCAACCATGCATTGTTGTATTCGTACTGCATGTCCTGTACTACTCTTAACATTTGTGTATTCTCTCCCTTCCACAGATGTAGGCACTCTCATCCATCTTGATGCATGGATGCACGTGCACACTTGCCGCACATGCAACTTAGTTTGCTGAGCTGTGGTTAGTCACACCCACAATTGGCTCCATAGAAAACCCATGGTCGCGAGTGCGAATTAGAGGCACGCTCATGGCAGCGCACGTGCGCATCAAGCAATATGAGCCGCACCCGTAGCTAGGCGCAGTATGGATGATCGTGGCTACAGCTATACATTTTATGCTTGTCTTAGGTATAAAGCTTTACACTATGTCTTGGCATTATTACATTAATGGATACTGAGTTGTGCTTGTTCAACCCCTATGTTTTATGTATTATACTTCACTGCTGTTAAGAATGCAGAAATTTGTTACACCACAATTATCTGGTCAATTCGCCTGATATCGGCCAGATAATTGTACTGTGTGTATGCGCAGCTGTTCAAAAAATATTGATTAGTCGCACATGCCAGACGAACATCCAGCAATATTTTGAAATTGCAAATTGGCTGCTCGGACAGTGTATGCACTGCCGCGGTTGACTGACAGATATTTCCCCTGTTCCTTCTTTGGGACGGAACGCAGATATTGGTCTGACAGGCATTTTATCAGACAGTGCATGCCCAGTATTATAAATAAAATTAAAAATTAAAAAAAATTATAATTCCTGTTATAATTAATCTTCAAGTCATTTTTAGTCTTATCATACAACCATCTTACTGGGAAAACTGCAATTAAGGATAATAGTTTGTAGTAGAATATTATTTCAGATCCAAGAAATGTTCAGCGTCTTCAGTTCACTGAACCTGATTACAGGAATAATATGATGTTCTGTAAAGAATGCTAATGTAGCAACAGACAAACTAATAGCTGATAAGAAGTAGCTGTCGCATAACGGCCTATGAGAACATAACTAGTTCCATTTCTTCATATGAAATTGGTGTTTGTTGCTGTAGTCTGTAGTAGCTGGGAAGACACAGCACAATACGGTAGCCGGATGATAGGTTGAACTTAATTAGGTCGACAGTCAATAGGTCGATCACTAATGGTTGACATGCATTGGGTCGACGTGGTCATTAGATCAACATGTAAAAGGTCAGCATTGCTTATGGTTGGCAGGTACAAAAGGTCGACGGGAAAATGGTCACACACATATGGTCGACACAGCTTTATTTATTTTTTTGGGGGGGGAAGTTTAATTTATTTAAACTTTTACAAACTTTATCATCCACGTGGACTATAATTGAGAATAGTAACCTGTGGCGCATTCAGCGAAGCACCTTGCCTGAAGCAGGGCGAGCGAAGCAATGCACCGGGATTTGGTACACTAATTGGGGTTCCATGTGCTGCGACAGTAGAAACGACACCCAAAAAAATTAAAAATGAGTCAACCTTTTTTGTGTTGGCCATTTGACATGCCAACTTTTCCCGTGTTGACCTTTTGTTCCTGTCGACCTTTTTATCATGTCAACCTTTGCCATGTCGATCAATAATGGTCACCTAATTAGGGTTGAGCGTGTAATCCATTCCCACACAATATATGGTAAGGTTATAACATATACAGTCTCATTGCAAGGTAGTAATGCAGCAGTAGGGAATCCTGTATTTCATTTAATACATTTTCGGTCTATGACATAACTCCCCTCAAATACACATTATTGCTTGTATTTATCATCCCAGTCTCCTCTCTACCTAGCAGCCATGGGCAACAGCTTGTAATATTCAAATTAAAATCATTAAAAGAGGTAGTATTTTTTTAAAGCATAGATATAAGTCACACCATAATTTTATATATACTTGACCATGAACCCATAAGATAAAAGATCTACAATATCTATGTATGGAAACTGAAACACAAGAAAGCTGTGCGAGGTGAGACACATACAGTATGTCAATTTGACATTATAACCACTAGACCTTATTCAGATGTGGTTGGAGTAGCTACTGCTATTGTTTACAAGGAAGCAGCATGGATAGCACTAACAGGGTAATGCAGCAGAAGTTTTCACGCCGTCTGCATGCATTGCTGATTCGAGCTGCCTTCTAGGGCTTAGTATGGATCATCTGTGACCAGAGCTGTAACTACACTTTTTGGTTCCCTGTGCCAGAAAGAGAATCACCCCTCCCCCATTTTTCCAGTATGGACATAAGGTGCATGCCTCATGGGGAAGGGGTATGACAAGACTGATCCCAGAAAAAGCCCATGCTATTATGGCCCTTACCACATTTTGTTTGTCTATCTATCTATCTATAGAAAACTGCAAGAAGATGGATTTGGACACAAATCCTCTTTATACCACATTCATGCACTTAATTTGAGAGGTTGCTATTATTCAGTTACAAAACACTTTATTAAATATAACATTTCATTATACTGCCATACCCAGGATTCAAACCTATAACCTGTTTCATTCCAGTCAAACACCCATTTTTTTTTACAAAGTACAAGTTGTTTACAAAGTACAAGTTAAGCTTCAAATAGTTAGACTTCTCTAGCTTAGAATTATTTAGCTTTCAATGCAAGGGCAATGAATAGAGTGTCTGATTGCAATGCCACAGCCAATGGGTTTGAATCCCGGGTATGTCAGCATCTTGAAATGTAATAAAAGACAGTTTGAATGAATAACAAAGAGCTATCAAGTTCAGTTCATGAATGTTGTATAGGGCTTGGGGTAGGGGACAGCGGCAGCCAGGAGTTGCTGGGCTTCAAAAAGGTGAGAAACTGCAAGTGAAAGTAATAAAAACAGATAATTGACAAGTGTCGCCAACAGCTCCCCCTACCCTGCAGCGCCACTCCACGCACATCTAGTTATGACCCTATCTGTGACACCATCTATGTTGGGGGCCGGGCCATGCTCTCACATCACTGAGCCCCATCCCCATCGCGCCAAAATGTCATGACCGAGTTTGTGTGGAGGGTGTTAAAATGATATGATTCGTGTCATCTAGCCTCACCCAAGATTCACTGCATTATCACCCCATCCTGCCCACTTCACTAGAAAGTGGGTAGGATGGAAGGGATTTGTATATTTTCTGGGGGTGTGGGGGACTATAAAAAAAAATGTGAGTCTCCTGCAACTTCTGGGAGAGTAGGCAAGTATGAACTAGCTGGTGTGTTTATCCAGACACTGGGCCTGATTCAGAAATTAACATAAAGCCCATGGCTGTTGTCTTTCTCTTATGGTGAGAGATCTGTACATGAGCACATGCCATATTGAGCATCTGTAGATCTCGTTCTGCAAGATTGCACGCAGTGCCCCTGAGGGGGTGAAGCAGCTGCATGTAGCGTTGAAGAAATTGGGGACATGTCGCCCCCTTTCATGGACGTGCTGAAGCCTGTGTCCTTTGATGCAGCAGCGGATCACAGAAGTCAGCAGGAGGTGTCTATTACACAAGACGTCTCCTGCTTGCATTTGCATATTGCACAGTCGCTGCGTGCAAAAATGCAGCAACTGTGCAATAACAACTATCTCTAAATCAGGCCATCTGCTATAGAAGGTGTTCCTTCTTTCCTTCCTCCATGTTCAAAGCTGCATGTGTTTGTTCCGGTTTGTACTGAAATAAACAGATCCTGTCTGATTATACTGTTTGCTGCTTCCATATAGTGCACCTGTTGACAGACAGCCATAATCATATCAGCCACGCTAGTTCACCCATTCACCCACTGCTTCATCATGCTGCACTCCTTGTTCCATCCCACAGCTGTATACTTACCCGTTCATGACGGGTCCTCCAGATTAGGGTCTGCCCTGTCACTCCAGCAAATCCTGAAGTGTGTACTTCCGCCACATCAAAGCTGTAATGCAACTAATATGCAGTACAGCACTGAGGTCCTGGGCTCGCTTCCCACCATGGCACTAACTGTGTGGAGTTTGTATATACTCCCCATTTATAGGTTTCACCCATCCAGCATAATACTCCCGAATACAAAGTCTGCCCATTTACCACGTTTTCTCTCAACAGCATTAATACCTGAAGTGAAATATAACTGTAAAATGATTACTGTGTAATGTCTCCGCCATATTAATCACTGGCATTCACAGGTATCTGGGCTCAAGTTGTTGAGAGAAGTAATTGCTGCACATTTAAAAAAATAATACATTAATAACCGAAATTAGCAAAAAAATGTAAAAGTATAATTGTTGCTGACTTAACAGCAGGGGTACCAAGATGGGCTGGGGGGTACCGAGATGGTGTGGGGGTACCAAGATGGATGGGGGGTACCGAGATGGTGTGGGGGTACCAAGATGGATGGGGGGTACCGAGATGCGGTGGGAGTGGGTACTAGTAACACTGGCCCTGGCTTGTCTTTGGAGCCAAACAAGGGCCCAGGCCAGTTGCACAGGGGGAAAGATGCTACCCTCCTTGGCACGCAATGCTGCTGCCCATAGTTATTTTCATTTTTTTTCTTTTAAACTGCTGTTGCCATTCCCCAGGATTTGGTCTAGCCTCCATTGTTCTCTACAACTCTGATTATCAGGATATACTGAAATCCAGCTAAACTCCAAACGGTGTATGGCTCAATTCTCTCGGCTTCATGAATAATAGCCCTAATCTCCTACAAACCTCTTACTGGGGGAAGTTAATCGTGATTTGTGAACAGTATATACATAGTAAGATACCAAAAGAGCCATGATTATCTTACATGGGTCAGTTCTCTCCCTATTTAAATAAAAAAGTATCCAAGGCCAGACTGAGCAGTAAAATGTAAATGGACGAAACTGCATTCAGAGCCCAAGTTGCTGACTAAAACTTTATTAGCATCTGGCTTTTCTGGTTGGTCTCCAGAATCTCTGAGCACTTTACAGTAAGTTACCTGGGGTTGGCACCAGATAATTGGTGATGGTACTGAAAAAGCAACTTCAGGTCAGCTTGCACTCATGCAGACATCCAGTCCCTAGTTCATTATTTATATCAGTTTACCAAATGTGTTTTTTTATTGCTTATTTGAGAGTTGCATTTATTCCTTTCTTTACTAAACATTTTATCACATTAATGGCCAGTCTTGTGCTCTTTGGTCCACTGTACAATTTGGTTGCCTGTGATGGAGTGTTGAACTAAATTTACACAATTGCTCATAGATTAAAGGGCAGACTAGATGGGCCAAGTGGTACTTATCTGATGTCAAATTCTCTTTTTCTAGATTTGTATGGAAAATGCAAACTTTTGCACAGCTAATATGTACTGTACTAATGGTAGTATTGGAGGACTGAGGTTACTGTTCTGCTTCTGTGCAGCACCAGAACTATATTGAAATATTTTGTTTGCAGAAAATATACTAAAGTGTTGTACAACACGTGTAGCTATTATATATTTCAATTGTTCCCTATTTTGCAGACACGTGCTGCACTTTTATAAGCCTAAGAAACAGAGCTTATACATGTATTAATATTTTACAGGCTGGGGCTACAGAGGACCTTTCAGACATACTATAAGCCAAAAATCTGGAGTTTTGCCATGCACGTGCTTCCACTCGGGTGCAATACATGTTTGAAAGGAATGTCCCGGGTTGACAAATCATTTGGTCGACATAGTCACATGCAAGTTGGCATTATCCATACCAATCTCTGAGCAATGGTATCATCATAGTGTAACATAGTGTCACAAGTGCAATCACACCATTCCTTTCCCTAATTCAGCAACAGCCAACAGGGGAGGCTTCAGAGGAATGTGGAGAGGTTCTGTGGTATGTGGGAAGTGATGAGGACTGAAGGCTGAATGGCATGCTGAGAGATGTGTTGGGCATGCAGCGAGGTCTGAGTGGCATGTGAGGATATGTGGGCTGTGTGCGGAGGTCAGTGGCGTGTGGAGATGTGTGAGGGGCATGTTGGACATCTGAGTGGCATGGGTCATGTGAGGAACTGTGAGTGGCATGTGGCTGGCCTGAGTGGCATACCTTATGCAGTTCTTTTGAGGGTTGGAGGGCCACACGTGTGGTCCTAGAAATATACTCGGTTGCCCGTCTCTGCCCTAATTAATGCATCTAATGCTACTGTAGTTTTTTATTTTGTGGTAAGAAAATGGAGAAGAAATATAAAATTGCTTTATACAGTATTATAGTATATACAAATGTTGGAAGCGGTAGGAACAGCATAGATAGCGTGTGCTCGAGCAGTCACCTCCACCGGCAATTAACAGTGGAACCCTCACCTCTATATAATTGACAGACTCTATTTTAAATACACCATTGAAAAGAACTTTAAGCATTTTTGTTTTAACAACTTCTTGTTTTACAGGTATTACATTTTTAATATAAAACACATGAGATTTGTGTCATACAGGCATTCTGGGGCAGATGTATTAAGCCTGGAGAAGTGATAAAGCAGTTATAAGTGCAAGGTGATAACGCACTAGTCAATCAGCTCCTAACTGTCATAATTCAAATCTATAATGATTGGCTGGTGCGTTATCACCTTGCACTTATCACTTCTTTATCCCTTCTTTATCTCTTCTCCAGGCTTAATACATCTGCTCCTCTGTTAGCTTTTGTTTGGGATTGTCTAATAATTTGACAGGCTTCAGGTTACAGATTGATCTCAACAGTGTGAAAGTGTGCTATAGTTTGGCTCTAATTGCCGGTGGAGGTGACTGCTCGAGCACATGCTATCTATGCTGTTCCTACCGCTTCCAACCTTCTGTGCACGTCCGCTTCTTCTCCCTCCGTCTGTTCCCCTTGGGTGTTTGTCCGCTCATAGTCTGTCAGGAGTGGTGCGATGACGTCAACGTTAATTCACAAGTCCGGTACTCAATGCGTCTAACGCGGTTTGGGTAGAGTTATTTAGTTGGATATGTAGTGGTCAGTATGGGTGGTAGTCATGTGACCGCCGGTCGGCTGACCGACAGTCACATGACCTCCTCCGTGAGCCCGACGGCTCACTATCCCGATGGTCGGCATGCCAACCAACAGGGACTATTTCCACTCGTGGGTGTCCACGACACCCATAGAGTGGGAATAGAACCCGTGGCGACCGCAGGTCGCCACCGAGCCCGCAGCGTGGCGAGCGCAGCGAGCCCGCAAGGGGCTTGCTGCACTCGCCCCTCCCCGCCGGGATCCCGGAGTCGGTATGCTGCCGGGATCCCGGCGTCGGTAAGGTGACCGGCGGTCAGGAGACCGCCGGTCACCCGTACTACACCCGTCAGTATAGCTGTTATCAAAGAAATGCATTAAACTCAAACCTAATATTCAACCCAGTTGGTTGTAGGGTCTGCAAGAAATAAATCCATTTTGTTTCTCTTCTTTTTAGTTCTTGTGAAAGGTCACTCCCCTCCAGTTTGGGGTTATTTTTTGAATTCCCTGAAACTTGAGTTCTGTTGGATTTTGTTTGTGGATGTCCGTGAAATGTTTGGAAACACTATGGGGTAAATTTACGAAGATGGGAGTTCTATTTAAGATGGGATGTTGCCCAGAGCAACCAATCAGATTCCGCTTCTCATAGAAGATAATACCTAGAATCTGATTGGTTGCTATGGGCAACATCCCATCTTAAATAGAACTCCCAATTTAGTAAATTTACCCCAATGTGTTTGTAATCCTTTTCTAATGTTGAAGATGTGTTCAGCAATCCTAGTTTTTAATTTTCATTTTGTTTGCCCTATACACTGGTGTCCACAGTAACAGACCAGCAAATAAATGAAGTCTTCTGTTTCACATGTTATTCTTTCTTTCATTTTGTATTCTTTTTTGTTACATTTGATTGAAGCATTGTAACTGGTTGGGTGTTTGCTTTCTTTGTAAATTTACAGACTACAGCAGTGGTTCTCAATCTGTGTACTGTGGCACCCTTGCAGGGGTGCCTTGTGTTGGTGGTCCAGAACCAATTCAAATCTTTATGGTCAATGTAATAGACAAAACCAGTGCTGGTGGCTGCCAATCATAAATATGTGGACAGACAGAAGCAAATCTTGTCCTCTAAGGGTGACATATAAACACAATTTACTTAATTTAATGTTTATTTCTAAATTTCTTAGTAAGAAACTTGTGGCCTAAGCGTGCCATGAAAAAAATTCAGATACTGTAGGGTGCCATGATTCAAAAATGTTTGGGAACCACTGGGCTAGACAGTTCAGACAGTATAAATTCCTGTTTCTTTCCAGTTTTAATTATTTTTTTCTGCAGAATAAAGCTTTTCGACAATTCTTGTCTATTCCACAGAAAAGGAATTAAAACTGGAAAGAAATGGGAATTTCTACTGTCCCAACTGGAGGGGGATGACCTTTCACAAGAACTAAAAAGAAGAGAAACAAGATGGATTTATTCCTTGCAGACCCTACAACCAACTGGGTTGAATATTGACTGTGGTGCTAATTCAGACCTGATCGCTCGCTAGCTAATTTTTGCTGTCCTGCGTTCGCATAGTCGCTGCCCACTGGGGAGTGTACTTTGGCTGTGCAAGTGTGCGATCGCATGTGCAGCCGAGCGGTACAAAAAAAACGTTGTGCAGTTTCTGAGTTGCCCAGGACTTACTGAGCCGCTGCGATCACTTCAGCCTGTCTGGGGCCGGAATTGATGTCAGACACCCACCCTCCATATGCTTGGACATGCCTGCGTTTTTCCAACCACTCCCTGAAAACGGTCAGTTGCCACCCACAAACGCCTTCTTCCTGTCAATCTGCTTGCGATCGGCTGGATTTTATGTAAACCCCATCGTACAGCAACGATCCACTCTGTACCCGTGCAACGCGCCTGCACATTGCGGTGCATACGCATGCGCAGTTCTGACCTGATTGCAGCACTGCAAAAAATCAGGTCTGAATTACCCCCTGTGAATTTAATGCATTTCTTTGATAACAGCTATACTGACCATTACATATCCAACTTCCAACTTACACCTCTTTCACATCGCCAAAATAACCCGGGTTATTGCCGGGTGGACCCGGGTCGAGGTGCAACCGGAATTTCAACCCAGGTTAAAAGTAGGGTTAAGCAACGGTTGGACTCGAGTCGTGTAGTGTGAAAGCCTCTGATCTGGAATATTCAACCCGGGTCTCAGAAAAAGGTGCTGATTGGCTGGCCAGGGTTCAGTGTGAAAGGCACCAACCCGGGAATAACCTGGGTCGAAACTGCAATGTGAAAGGGTCAGACCTGGGTTAAAAATCTGAAAGCGCTATAAATAACTTTACTATAAAGAGCACATATGGTCTAATCCGGGTGGGATCCTGCATTGCCACTGTGAAAGGGGTATTAGTAACAAACACACATAATTTCTATCACACACACAGAAAAACGTAATATCTGTTTTTAATTTAAACTAGGATTATACCATGACAGTAATAAGCACTGGGATCCCATTTTACTTCTTATTTTTATGAAGAAACACAATTGTTTTTAATTGATTAATTAAAAAGAGAGCTCAGATCATGGGTGCCATCCTTGACAAAGGGCTGCAATAGCCCGAAATGAGTCGGTCGCATTGATTAACGTATTTGTAAAGGTACGGTGACGTCTTTGCACCGCGCCTGACAGGCTAACACTGAGGGGACCAGTCAGAGGGAGAAGAAGCGGTAGGGACAGCATAGATAGTGTGTGCTCAAGCAGTTACCAGAAGTGCGGCCACACACCACCAGCGGAACCCTCACTTCTAGATCATTGACAAACTCTATTTTAATTACACCATTCAAAAGAGCTTTATACATTTTTGTTTTAAAAACTTCTTGTTTTGCAGGCATTACGTTTTTTAACATAAAACACATTATCAAGCACTCCCTTAATAATTTCACAAATTGACGCCTTTTAAACGGAGCTGCTATGCAGAATAAACTTTACAAAGAGCGGTGTTACCATTTTTTTTACATCATGCCACAATGAATTTGTGGATAATTGGATTGACCATATAGAATGTGCAAAAACACTTCTCTACATTTCTGAACACTGAACTGTTTACACATACTGGGGTTTATTTACTAAAATTCGTATTTTCCCGAATGAGGTTAAAGTTCAAACACGAATGACATCGAAAGTGTAAAATTGCAACTTTTTGAATTTATTACGACTAATTTACTAAGCTGTCGTATTCTGCATTTTCGTATTTTCCGATTTCGATGTCATTCGTATTTTTTGGCAGTGTTTTACGGGAGTGAATTGTAAAACACTGCCGACTTTAACCCAATGAATCTCGGCCGGATCTGTGAGATCCGTGCTGGGCTTCATTGTGCACCTTTCGTAAAAAGTAAAACATTGTAATAAATTTTGTAAAAAAATGCGTGGGGTCCCCCCTCCTAAGCAAAACCAGCCTCGGGCTCTTTGAGCCGGTCCTGGTTGAAAAAATATGGGGAAAAAAGTGATAGGGGTTCCCCCATATTTAATCAACCAGCACCGGGCTCTGCGCCTGGTCCTGGTTCCAAAAATACGGGGGACAAAAAGCATAGGGGTCCCCCATATTTTTAAAACCAGCACCGGGCTCCACTAGCCAGGTACATAATGCCACAGCCGGGGGACACTTTTATATCGGTCCCTGCGGCCCTGGCATTACATACCCAACTAGTCACCCTTGGCCGGGGTACCCTGGAGGAGTGGGGACCCCTTCAATCAAGGGGTCCCCCCCCCCTCCAGCCACCCAAGGGCCAGGGGTGAAGCCCGAGGCTGTCCCCCCCATCCAAGGGGCGGCGGATGGGGGGCTGATAGCCTTTTTGACAAGTGTTGAATATTGTTTTTAGTAGCAGTACTACAAGTCCCAGCAAGCCTCCCCCGCAAGCTGGTACTTGGAGAACCACAAGTACCAGCATGTGGAGGAAAACCGGGCCCGCTGGTACCTGTAGTACTACTACTAAAAAAATACCCCAATAAAAACAGGACACACACACCTTGAAAGTAAAAGTTTATTACATACATCCACACCTCCATACATACATACTTACCTATGTTCACACGAGGGTCGGTCCTCTTCTCCATGTAGAATCCATGGGGTACCTGTTGGGAAAATTATACTCACATAATCCAGTGTTGTTTGGTCCTCTTCTGTTCTATTTGTAATCCACGAACTTGGCAAAATAACAAAACGAACACCCGACCACGCACTGAAAGGGGCCCCATGTTTTCACATGGGACCCCTTTCCCTGACTGCCAGGAACCCCCCCTGACTTCTGTCTAAGAGGGTTCCTTCAGCCAATCAGGAAGCGCCACGTCATGGCACCCTCCTGATTGGCTGTGTGCTCCTGAAGTGTCTGTCAGGCAGCACACGGCAGTGATACAATGTAGCGCCTATGCTCTCCATTGTAACCAATGGTGGGAATTTTGCGGTCAGCGGTGAGGTTACTTTCGGTCAACCGCTGGCCACAAAGTTCCCACCATTGGTTATAATGGAGCGCATAGGCGCTACATTGTAACACTGCCGTGTGCTGCCTGACAGACACTTCAGGAGCACACAGCCAATCAGGAGGGTGCCACGACGTGGCGCTCCCTGATTGGCTGAAGGAACCCTCTTAGACAGAAGTCAGGGGGGGTTCCTGGCAGTCGGGGAAAGGGGTCCCATGTGAAAACATGGGGCCCCTTTCAGTGCGTGGTCGGGTGTTCGTTTTGTTATTTTGCCAAATTCGTGGATTACAAATAGAACAGAAGAGGACCAAACAACACTGGATTATGTGAGTATAATTTTCCCAACAGGTACCCCATGGATTCTACATGGAGAAGAGGACCGACCCTCATGTGAACATAGGTAAGTATGTATGTATGTATGGAGGTGTGGATGTATGTAATAAACTTTTACTTTCAAGGTGTGTGTGTCCTGTTTTTATTGGGGTATTTTTTTAGTAGTAGTACTACAGGTACCAGCGGGCCCGGTTTTCCTCCGCATGCTGGTACTTGTGGTTCTCCAAGTACCAGCTTGCGGGGGAGGCTTGCTGGGACTTGTAGTACTGCTACTAAAAACAATATTCAACACTTGTCAAAAAGGCTATCAGCCCCCCATCCGCCGCCCTTGGATGGGGGGGACAGCCTCGGGCTTCACCCCTGGCCCTTGGGTGGCTGGAGGGGGGGGACCCCTTGATTGAAGGGGTTCCCACTCCTCCAGGGTACCCCGGCCAAGGGTGACTAGTTGGGTATGTAATGCCAGGGCCGCAGGGACCGATATAAAAGTGTCCCCCGGCTGTGGCATTATGTACCTGGCTAGTGGAGCCCGGTGCTGGTTTTAAAAATACGGGGGACCCCTACGCTTTTTGTCCCCCGTATTTTTGGAACCAGGACCAGGCGCAGAGCCCGGTGCTGGTTGATTAAATATGGGGGAACCCCTGCCACTTTTTTCCCCATATTTTTTCAACCAGGACCGGCTCAAAGAGCCCGAGGCTGGTTTTGCTTAGGAGGGGGAACCCCACGCATTTTTTTTCAAAAAAATTAACACTTTCCCACCCCTTCCCACTGATAAACATGCACGGATCTCATGGATCCGTGCATGCATATCAGAACACGGTAAAAAAAAGAAGGTCTGTTTTATTTTAGCACTTTCTTACGATTTGTATTTTTTCACGGCAGTGTTTGGCTATTGCCGGCAGTGTTTGTGAATTACACTTTTTAGTAAATTACCGAGTTCTACCAATTTGCAGGTGTATTTGACCGATGTTGTATTCATTCGTATTTTTTGTCTTGGACTTCCAAAAAAATACGAATGCCCTCATCACTGCCGTGATTTGAGTTTAGTAAATTCCCGAGATGACACTTTGATGAAAAAACACCATCTCGGTCAAAATCGGGAGCTTAGTAAATATACCCCACTGTTTCATTCCAGCCACATGTTGGCCAATGCCTACAGGAAACAGGCACATGTCAAAAAAACAACAGTTTGTTGATCTCTTAATTTTCATACAGTACATCATCATATATATTCCTGAAGCACATCCAAACAGGATACCTGTGACTTTTGTTTACAGTACTGTATATGCTGTTTCTTTACTTGAAATAAACTATGTTCAAAAGGGACACCTATTGCTGTGATATATTGGGTGGTGATATATATTTTCTGGCACAAAAATAAAATAAATAATACAGTGAATTATGGGTGTAGAGGCAAACAAAGTCGGTAACTAGACCAGGACAAAGACGCCAGACGGAAATAAACAATCTACCTTGCTTAAATTGCTGGCACCTGAATGTCTCTCATAATTCTTTGCTGCAACGTGGAACTGGCATAACATGATCCTTTTATATGTAAGAGTTATACAGTATACAGTATGACAGATTTGAGGGGAATATGAACAGCTCATGTACATAGTAATAACATGTAATGGCACTGCTTTTTTCCATTTACCTGAGCTGTTACAAAAAAAAAAGGACATAATGTCCCTCACTTAGAGTTAGAAGTAAATACAGCTAAAAAGTGCACATTTGCAGATTCACTAAAGCACATTATGTTGCATGGACTGTACATGTAAAATGTGCAATTTATAGCATATCACTTCTCAGCCTTTTCAGTAAGACCAGGTGTAGATGCCTATGCATGCTGTGGGGTTTAATGGTGCCCCCAGAGGCCGACTGCCTAAAACCTGAGGTGCTATGAAGTGACGTGCGTAGAGGGAAATGGCTGGGGAGGCACTGGCTAGTATCAGAGCCAGATTTACACACATGTAAATGAACCCGAGGGCTCATGTGAGCATTATACAAAGGTGCAGCAGAATACAGTATACTGCTGGAAATTTGGCGAGTTTGATCAATGCTATGCAGTGGCGTAAGTTCGTCACAGTCGCCCGGAGGCAAGATAAATATTGGTGCCCCCCTATTTCCTATATTAAGATAAATATATGTATGTATGTGTGCGGACAAGGTAGGCAGGGGAGGCACTACCTCACCTGTCATACTTCAGTATACTCCAGAGTTTTGACTATAAAAATTATTACAATAACACAAAGAAGATTTAATATCTTCTTTGTATTTTCCTTATCATTTTTATAGGCAAAGCTCTGGAGTATACCGGAGTATGACTGCACATCACTGGTGCTTTGTGATTGTGCCCCTGGTGCCACCTGAGCCAGGGGTGGCTGAAAATGTACTGGTGAAGGATTCCACCTCTGATTTAGTAAGGCACTTTGCATTTCTTTTTCAGGACACATTCTTTTTCCTTTGCCCTAGCTTTCCTGCTGTTGGCAAGGATAATTTTTTACTTACCTATCTGAAGGGCTGGGGCTAATTTATTTATTGAACTTTATTTTGTACCTTTTACAGGACAATTTTTGTGTTTCTAACGTTTGTGGGGGTTTGGGTGAGACAATTATGGGTTGTCCTCTCCTCAAGTCTCCTTATGCTCTCTCCTTTTGGGGAGAGCCGAAGAATCTGTTCCCCAGGGGAAGCTTCGGCCAACCCTGGAGAGAAAGTGGCAACCCCGAGCCTTAAGGTAGATATTGACTATCTACGATTTTGACTTTGCGATTTCCCCTGAACTCCCCAAAGCCCTGAACCACCAATACTGACTATCTTTACTTGAGAGTTTGACAAAGTGCCAATTTTGACTATACTATGTACTAGATAAGCCTTTTTCAGCAGGTGTGCCGCGGCTAGTTGCTAGGTGTGCCACCACCACCAGAGGGGCCCGCCACTGCCTTCCGCCAGCCAGACAAACCCGCCACTGGCCACCAGAAACCCGCCGCCCGCTAGACAGTCCCGCAGCAGCTGGCAGCCTGATATGCCTGCACGGCCAGCGTTGCTCTTCCGTGACAGTTGGTCCGTGACCTATGGTGATGCATAGGTCACTCACCGCATGTTGCATTCTCGTTCTCCCGCCCACCCACTCACTCACTCACTCACTCACTCACTCACTGCTGCTCTGTGCTGCCTGGTCCCAGAGCAGCACAGGAGATATATACAATCCAACAGTGGCATGTCAGAGATGCAGAAACTAACAGGATATCAGAGCTATGCAGGTCTGCAGGTTGGGGGTGATCTATCTGAGTGATAAATGACAACACAAGCGGGTTCCATCCTACATAAGGGACGTGGTGCTGTACAATGCCCGCCTGTACACATCCACACCTGACCGCTGCTCAGTGCTCATAGCACTGTGAGCACCCCTGCCAACGAGGGACAGGGAGGAGAACAGATGACAGGTAGGGGCCAATATTTGTTATTTTATTTTTCCTGTGGGGAGCAATATGATTTATGTGGGGAGCTATGTGATCGATTTATGTGGGGAGCAATATGATTAATCTATGTGGGGAGCAATGTCATTGATTTATGTGGGAAGCAATGTGATAGTTTTTTCTATGATGGAGCAATTTAATTGTTTTTTTTTTCTGGTGAGGCCAATGTATGTGTTTGTTTTTACTTTGGAGGACAATGTATGTGTTTTTTTTCCTGTGGAGGCCAATATATGTGTGGGGTTTTTATTTTACTGTGGGGGCCAATGTGTGTGGTTTATTCTCGTGGGGGACTGATGGTGTGCCTTGGCAATTTTAAAATATTGCTTAGTGTGCCGCGAGTTAAAAAAAGTTGAAAATCACTGTACTAGATAGTACACAATATAGTCAAGATTACCTTGCCCACACAGTCTATCTTTCTCTGACGTCCTAGTGGATGCTGGGCACTCCGTAAGGACCATGGGGAATAGACGGGCTCCGCAGGAGACTGGGCACTCTAAAAGAAAGATTAGGTACTATCTGGTGTGCACTGGCTCCTCCCACTATGACCCTCCTCCAGACCTCAGTTAGATTTCTGTGCCCGGCCGAGCTGGATGCACACTAGGGGCTCTCCTGAGCTCCTAGAAAGAAAGTTTATTTTAGGTTTTTTATTTTACAGTGAGACCTGCTGGCAACAGGCTCACTGCATCGAGGGACTAAGGGGAGAAGAAGCGAACCTACCTGCTTGCAGCTAGCTTGGGCTTCTTAGGCTACTGGACACCATTAGCTCCAGAGGGATCGACCGCATGGAACTGGCCTTGGTGTTCGTTCCCGGAGCCGCGCCGCCATCCCCCTTACAGAGCCAGAAGCAAGAAGAGGTCCGGAAAATCGGCGGCAGAAGACATCAGTCTTCACCAAGGTAGCGCACAGCACTGCAGCTGTGCGCCATTGCTCCTCATACACACTTCACACTCCGGTCACTGAGGGTGCAGGGCGCTGGGGGGGGCGCCCTGAGCAGCAATAAAAACACCTTGGCTGGCAAATATATCACAATATATAGCCCCAGAGGCTATATATGTGATAAATACCCCTGCCAGAATCCATAAAAAAGCGGGAGAAAAGTCAGCGAAAAAGGGGCGGAGCTATCTCCCTCAGCACACTGGCGCCATTTTCTCTTCACAGTGCAGCTGGAAGACAGCTCCCCAGGCTCTCCCCTGTAGTTTGCAGGCTCAAATGGTTAAAAAGAGAGGGGGGGGGGGGGGAGGCACTAAATTTTGGCGCAATATTGTATATACAAGCAGCTATTGGGAAAAATTCACTCAATATAGTGTTAATCCCTAAATTATATAGCGCTCTGGTGTGTGCTGGCATACTCTCTCTCTGTCTCCCCAAAGGGCTGTGTGGGGTCCTGTCCTCAGTCAGAGCATTCCCTGTGTGTGTGCGGTGTGTCGGTACGGCTGTGTCGACACGTTTGATGAGGAGGCTTATGTGTTGGCAGAGCAGATGCCGATAAATGTGATGTCGCCCCCTGTGGGGCCGACACCAGAGTGGATGGATAGGTGGAAGGTATAAACCGACAGTGTCAACTCCTTACATAAAAGGCTGGATGACGTAACAGCTATGGGACAGCCGGCTTATCAGCCCGCGCCTGCCCAGGCGTCTAAAAAGGCCATCAGGGGCTCAAAAACGCCCGCTCCCTCAGATGGCAGACACAGATGTCGACACGGAGTCTGACTCCAGTGTCGACGAGGTTGAGACATATACACAATCCACTAGGAACATCCGTTACATGATCCCGGCAATAAAAAATGTGTTACACATTTCTGACATTAACCCAAGTACCACTAAAAAAGGGTTTTATGTTTGGGGAGAAAAAGCAGGCAGTGTTTTGTTCCCCCATCAAATGAGTGAATGAAGTGTGAAAAAGCGTGGGTTCCCCCGATAAGAAACTGGTAATTTCTAAAAAGTTACTGATGGCGTACCCTTTCCCGCCAGAGGATAAGTTACGCTGGGAGATATCCCCTAGGGTGGATAAGGTGCTCACACGTTTGTCAAAAAAGGTGGCACTGCCGTCTTAGGATATGGCCACTTCGAAGGTACCTGCTGATAAAAAGCAGGAGGCTATCCTGAAGTCTGTATTTACACACTCAGGTACTAGACTGAGACCTGCAGATAGTGCTGCTGCAGCATGGTCTGTGACCCTGTCAAACAGGGATACTATTTTGCGAACATAAGAGCATATTAAAGACGTCGTCTTATATATGAGGGATGCACAGAGGGATATTTTGCCGGCTGGCATCCAGAATTAATGCAATGTCCATTCTGTCAGGAGGGTATTAGAGACCCGACACTGGACAGGTGATGCTGACTTTAAAAGACACATAGAGCCTTATAAGGGTGAGGAATTGTTTGGGGATGGTCTCTGGGACCTCGTATCCACAGCAACAGCTGGGAAGAAAAAATTTTACCTCAGGTTTCCTCACAGCCTAAGATAGCACTGTATTATCAGGTACAGTCCTTTCGGCTTCAGAAAAGCAAGCGGGTCAAAGGCGCTTCCTTTCTGTACAGAGACGAGGGAAGAGGGAAAAAGCTGCACCAGTCAGCCAGTTCCCAGAATCAAAATTCTTCCCCCGCTTCCTCTGAGTCCACCGCATGACGCGGGGGCTCCACAGGCGTAGCCAGGTACGGTGGGGGGCCGCCTCAAAAATTTCAGCGATCAGTGGGCTCGCTCACAGGTAGATCCCTGGATCCTTCAAGTAGTATCTCAGGGGTACAAGCTGGAATTCGAGGCGTCTCCCCCCCCCCCCGCCGTTTCCTCAAATCTGCCTTGCCGACAACTCCCTCAGGCAGGGAGGCTGTGCTAGAGGCAATTCACAAGCTGTATTCCCAGCAGGTGATAGTCAAGGTGCCCCTACTTCAACAAGGACGGGGTTACTATTCCACACTGTTTGTGGTACCGAAACCGGACGGTTCGGTGAGACCCATTTTAAATTTGAAATCCTTGAACACATACATAAAAAAATTCAAGTTCAAGATGGAATCGCTCAGGGCGGTTATTGCAAGCCTGGAGGAGGGGGATTACATGGTATCCCTGGACATCAAGGATGCTTACCTACATGTCCCCATTTACCATCCTCACCAGGAGTACCTCAGATTTGTGGTACAGGATTGCCATTACCAATTCCAAACACTGCCGTTTGGACTGTCCACGGCACCGAGGGTCTTTACCAAGGTAATGGCAGAAATGATGATATTCCTTCGAAAAAAGGGAGTTTTAATTGTCCCGTACTTGGACGATCTCCTTATAAAGGTGAGGTCCAAGGAGCAGTTGTTGGTCGGAGTAGCACTATCTTGGGAAGTGCTACAACAGCACGGATGGATTCTATACATTCCAAAGTCACAGCTGGTTCCTACCACACGCCTACTGTTCCTGGGGATGGTTCTGGACACAGAACAGAAAAAAGTGTTTCTCCCGCAGGAGAAAGCCAAGGAGCTGTCATCTCTAGTCAGAGACCTCCTGACACCAAAACAGGTATCGGTGCATCACTGCACACGAGTCCTGGGAAAAATGGTAGCTTCTTATGAAGCAAAATTCCATTCGGCAGGTTCCATGCAAGAACCTTTCAGTGGGACCTCTTGGACAAGTGGTCGGGATCGCATCTTCAGATGCATCGGCTGATAACTCTGTCTCCTAGGACCAGGGTATCTCTACTGTGGTGGCTGCAGAGTGCTCATCTTCAAGAGGGCCGCAGATTCGGCATACAGGACTGGGTCCTGGTAACCACGGATGCCAGCCTTCGAGGCTGGGGGGCAGTCACACAGGGAAGAAATTTCCAAGGACTTTGGTCAAGTCAGGAGTCGTCCCTACACATAAATATTCTGGAACTGAGGGCCATTTACAATGCCCTAAGTCTGGCAAGCCCTCTGCTTCAAAACCAGCCGGTACTGATCCAATCAGACAACATCACGGCAGTCGCCCAGGTAAACCAACAGGGCGGCACAAGAAGCAGGATGGCGATGGCAGAAGCCACAAGGATTCTCCGATGGGCGGAAAATCACGTCTTAGCACTGTCAGCAGTGTTCATTCCGGGAGTGGACAACCGGGAAGCAGACTTCCTCAGCAGACACGACCTACACCCGGTAGAGTGGGGACTTCATCCAGAAGTCTTCCAACTGTTGGTAAACCGTTGGGAAAGGCCACAGGTGGACATGATGGCGTCCCGCCTAAACAAAAAACTAGATATTGCGCCAGGTCAAGGGACCCTCAGGCAATAGCTGTGGACGCTCTAGTGACACCGTGGGTGTACCAGTCGGTTTATGTATTCCCTCCTCTGCCTCTCATACCAAAGGTACTGAGAATAATAAGAAAACGAGGAGTAAGAACGATACTCGTGGTTCCGAATGGGCCAAGAAGAGCTTGGTACCCAGAACTTCAAGAAATGATATTAGAGGACCCATGGCCTCTACCGCTCAGACAGGATCTGCTACAGCAGGGGCCCTGTCTGTTCCAAGACTTACCGCGGCTGCGTTTGATGGCATGGCGGTTGAATTCCGGATCCTAAAGGAAAAGGGCTTTCCGGAGGAAGTCATTCCTACGCTGATAAAAGCCAGGAAAGAAGTAACCGCAAACCATTATCACCGTATTTGGCGAAAATATGTTGCGTGGTATGAGGCCATGAAGGCCCCAACAGAGGAATTTCAGCTGGGTCGTTTTCTGCACTTCCTACAGTCAGGAGTGACTATGGGCCTAAACTTGCGTTCCATTAAGGTCCAGATTTCGGCTCTGTCGATTTTCTTCCAGAAAGAACTGGCTTCACTGCCTGGAGTTCAGACATTTGTAAAGGGAGTGCTACATATTCAGCCCCCTTTTGTGCCTCCTGTGGCACCTTGGGATCTCAACGTGGCGTTGAGTTTCCTAAAATCACATTGGTTTGAGCCACTTAAAACTGTGGATTTGAAATATCTCACGTGGAAAGTGGTCTTGTTATTGGCCTTGGCTTCGGCCAGGCGTGTGTCAGAATTGGCGGCTTTGTCATGTAAAAGCCCTTATCTGATTTTCCATATGGATAGGGCAGAATGGACTCGTCCCCAGTTTCTCCCTAAGGTGGTATCAGCTTTTCACTTGAACCAACCTATTGTAGTGCCTGCGGCTACTAGGGACTTGGAAGATTCCAAGTTACTGGACGTAGTCAGGGCCTTAAAAATTTATATTTTCAGGACGGCTGGAGTCAGGAAAACTGACTCGCTTTTTATCCTGTAGGCACCCAACAAAATAGGTGCTCCTGCTTCTATGCAGACTATTGTTCGCTGAATTTGTAGCACAATTCAGCTGGAGCATTCTGCGGCTGGATTGCCGCATCCTAAATCAGTAAAAGCCCATTCCACGGGGAAAGTGGGCTCATCTTGGGCGGCTGCCCGAGGGGTCTCGGCTTTACAACTTTGCCGAGCTGCAACTTGGTCAGGGGCAAACACGTTTGCTAAATTCTACAAATTTGATACCCTGGCTGAGGAGGACCTTGAGTTCTCTCATTCGGTGCTGCAGAGTCATCCGCACTCTCCCGCCCGTTTGGGAGCTTTGGTATAATCCCCATGGTCCTTACGGAGTTCCCAGCATCCACTAGGACGTCAGAGAAAATAAGATTTTACTCACCGGTAAATCTATTTCTCGTAGTCCGTAGTGATGCTGGGCGCCCAACCCAAGTGCGGATTGTCTGCAATACTTGTATGTAGTTATTGCCTAACTAAGGGTTATTGTTGAGCCATCTGTTGAGAGGCTCAGTTATATTTCATACTGTTAACTGGGTATAGTATCACGAGTTATACGGTGTGATTGGTGTGGCTGGTATGAGTCTTACCCGGGATTCAAAATCCTTCCTTATTGTGTCAGCTCTTCCGGGCACAGTATCCTAACTGAGGTCTGGAGGAGGGTCATAGTGGGAGGAGCCAGTGCACACCAGATAGTACCTAATCTTTCTTTTAGAGTGCCCAGTCTCCTGCGGAGCCCGTCTATTCCCCATGGTCCTTACGGAGTGCCCAGCATCCACTACGGACTACGAGAAATAGATTTACCGGTGAGTAAAATCTTATTTTTCTTGCGATACTGACCCCACGGGAGTGCGCATCGGTATTGAAAGCTGCGATTTGCACTAACTTTCCATACGATTTGAACTATATAGTCAAAATCTTAAGGTTACATCGCACCATGTGTATGAACCTTTATGGTGGAGGGAATCCCAGAGACCTTTACTCCCTAAGGGGCTTTTTGGCTCCAGAGGTCGGGGATTCAAGGGGGGTCCCTCCTAGGTTCAGCGATGAAGAACCTGAAGATTGTATTTTCCCCTCATTGGGGCCTTTTGGCTCTGAGGGGATGGGGAGAAATGGGTCCCTTCTCCTTTTGAATGGTCTGCTTACCCAATCCCCATTGCAGAACACTGGATCTCCCCCTAAGTATGTCTCTTTGCATTCATGTTATAGAAGATCCATGCAAGAAGATTCATATTTCTGCTATTCTTAGGTCTCAATCTAAGTAGATGTGAGTTTCTCGCAGCCGCTGCAATTACGGCACTTTACGGCAACCTGAACTCACACAATGGGGTTGTGAGCACTTTTGAGAGAAATCAGGCTGAAATCAGACCATGAAGGGTGTAAGATGCGATGCCCTTTGCCGGTGTTGAAAAGCCATAGTAATGACAAGTTGCACCCTTCACATTTACTTGAACTGACCCATAATACTGGATTTCTAATCTTCAGTAGCACTCTAAAGTGGACTAAATATCAAGATCAACAGGAAGCATAGCAAACGTGTCTTCAGCACAGCTATGTAAGTTCAGGTAAGTGAATCTGCAGTACAATTTTGCACAAAATGAATTGCCCGGAGGTGCGAAGTTCAAGTGATAAAATATTTAAGTTCTGCATTTGTTTCTTCATTCTACAGAATGCTATTACATACTGTATTTGCATATTTCACATTCCGCAGAAATGATAGTCAATAAACACAGCTGGGATAACAACAGAATGATCTCATTCTGCTCTGTGCTGTGGCATAATAAGGAAGAAGGGTAAAAGAAAAGAAAAATCATATGATGCATTTGACATGGAATACTTGCCTTAGGGACTGATTTTATGGGATGGCACTGCCCCACTCTCCCATTATAATCTGAATCTACATCTATACCATGTAGGAGATCCGCCTGGATTTGTCATCTTCTTTGCATACACATGTGCTGTGAGCCCTTCAGCCAGAGGCAAATCGGGGGGGGGATCAGTGTGATTGCTCCCATCTGCAGCACATTAGCAGCATCGCATGGGGAGAATGTAGCTTCCAGGTAAGAGAGTTGGAGGGGGTGGCGGATCTGGGCCCCTCTGGTGTGTGAAGTGTGAAAATTGTGGTTTTCCCGATAATTATAAACCAGCACTACAGCTTCAGTCTAAAAGTGCGTACAAACTGGCCGATATATTGGCCGTTCTCTTGAACGGACGATATATATCGCGGGTCCGTCGGCCAGTGTGTACAAGTGAGATGTCTATGAACTCTGTCGTTCACAGAGATATTGTGTCGGCCCTGCTGCAGATATTATATTACCGTTAGATATACCGGCATGTCGGTGTGTGTACAGATGGTCAGCCGAACGCCCGTACACAAGCTGCAGCAGCCGGCGGTGACTAACAGCTGAACTGGGCGGGCGTGTGTACATGCCCTCCCAGTTCATGACATCAGTCCCCGACGGATCGGGCAGTGTGTATGCACAGCACACTGCCCGACTCGGCTTTAGATATATCTGCAGATCAATTGATCTGCAGGTATATCTGCAGGAGTGTACCCAGCATAAGTGTAAGGATCATGGAGGACGAAACTTCCATTCCTAACACTAAATATTACCAGTATAACAACGGACACATACAGAACAGGGTTCTGTCAACATATGGCCAACTAGCCCCCTAATCCATACCCTAGAAGAAACCAGTCCCCTGCTGATTGCACTAGGGACTTCCCAATAGCCCTGAGCAATGGGCATACCTCCCAACTTTTGTCTTCTGTGAAGAGGGACATATGCGCGGCGAAGCCGCGCGTGCTCCCGAAAAGGGGGCGTGGCTTCGCGGGAGGACCCGCGATCGCGAGCCACGCCCCCTGTTTTCGTCACTGAAGGGGCATGCCCAGCGCTCTGTGAGCCACTGGCATGCCCCCTCTCCCTCTGTCTCCAATGAATAGACGCTAAGCAGGGCAGCGACACAGAGACTCCCAACTGCCCCCCCCCCCCACCGCGGGACACTGCGGCCCGCGGGTGGGACAGCGGGACAGTCCCCAAAAAACGGGACTGTCCCGCGAAAATCGGGACAGTTGGGAGGTATGTTGTTGGGGTAATAAATATTGGTAAAGGATAGAAATACATTTTTACTGGCTCAGTATAAGTCCATGTAAGCCCTGTAATGTGTAATGTGAATACAAAATAGAAATATCAAATTGTTGCTGGCTCTTTAACCAGTAGCTGCAATCTCTAATTTGCTTGTCTGCCAAGGCATGCTGGCACTTGAAGAGTCACATGCATCAACATTCCCTGACATCCAGTGTGTCTGCCGCAACCTACAGAGAAAGAGACTCACAGGACCTCCACCTTTACCCATTTATTTCAGGCATATATCTACTGGGATATAGTCCAAGTCCAAGTAGCATCCACTCCCTGTCTTGGCAAAAAAAAAACCACAGCTAGCACTGTTAACTTGATCTTACAGGTCCTCCGCGCATATGACAATCATAGATCCTGTCATTCCCATTAACAAAATTATGCACCTCAGAGCATGAGAACAGCCAATAAGCATGCTAATTTGTTTGTATGGTAATGTCAAGATATATGTCATGTGCGTTGGGGTTCTCCAGCATCATAGTTGTGTTTTTAGGAATTTTTTGCCAAGCCATGACATAGATGCTATTTGGACCAAACAGGACATTCCCAGTGGATTCTGAAAGTAATAAATGGATAAAAGAGGAAAGTCTGTGAGGAGTACACATTTGAGGCTAGATGTTATAGGGTGCGGTTTTTTAGGTGTCTAATAGCATGTTTGTAATTTGCAATTTGTTTTTAGCTAAAAATTGCAAATGTAATAGGGTGCGAATTTTACGGTTCAAACGGAATTCGCATGCGATTATCCCCTTGTGAAGTAGTATTCCACAAAAGTGACCTCAATTAACCTAGCAGTTAGTAACATAGTTTGTGAGGTTGAAAATAGGCAAAATGCCCATCGAGTTCAACATGTATTCTGTATTAAGCTGTGCATATTATAATGCACCAGCTGAAGTAATGGTTTCGTACCAATTGACAACTATATTTCGTACCACTCCTAGATAATGTCAATATATTAAATTTTGTAGCTTTGGATACTTTTTTTCAGGTAGAAAGCTGTCCAATCTGTTTTTAAATGCATTTACAGAGTCCGCCAGTATTACCTTCTCTGGTAGGGAGTTCCAAATCCTTATTGCCCTTACGGTGAAGAACGCTTTCCTGCCTTTGGTGCAGAATTTTCTCTCCTCTAGCCAGTGAGTGTCCATGTGTCCTATACAGAGTTCTATTAATAAACAAATCCCCTGCTAACTCCTTGTAATGACCCTTTACATATTTGAAGATATTAATAATATCTCCTCTTAGATGCCTCTTTTCTAGTGTATACATATTTAACCTAGTGAGCCTTTCCTCGTACTCCAGTGTCTCTAACCCTTTAATTAGTTTAGTAGCTCGCCTTTGAACTCTTCCAAGTTCCCCGATATCCTTTTTATAATATGGTGCCCAGAATTGAACACAATATTCCAGGTGAGGACGTACTGTTATGCACACCAGTGCCTGCAGGAAAGTACTGGTGTCAGGACTGTTATGCACTCCAGTGCCTGCAGGAATGTACTGGTGTTTGAACTGTTATGCAAAACAAATGGACTCACAGACAGACTAGGGAATATGACATAACGTACACAGAAGGTGGTAGGGTAACAAAATACACACAACGTGAACAGAGAAGCCCAGAGGCTAAGGAACTGGGTATCTCCCTTGTATTAGAACTGCTCAGATGTGAAAAGCAAGATGTTGTGTTTTAATACATAGAAAACCCGAAATGCTGTTGCTAAGGGCAACAGCAAAACCCTAAAGGGTTACCAACGGGTGTGGCAGTAAACTCCTTGGTCAGAGATGGAATGATAGACACAAGGAGATTCTCCACAATCCTAATTCTCACTTGCAGTGCACAGGTTCGGTTTACTGCCACTAAACTGACCCCTGACACCTAGCACAGTGAGACAGGATTAGACAGGCAAGTCTTAGAATACAGCCGCAAACTTGCTAAGTTCACAGAGTAGTAACAGAACCCCAGCAAGCTAAACGACTGACTCCAGTCTTACTGCTAGGTCTGGATTGGCAGAGTGTAATACCAAATCCCCAGGCCTATTTGCAGTAAGCAACAAACAAATACAAAGCTACACAGTACTGGCTAACTTTCAGAAACTGACTAACCAACAAAGATTCAGCAGTATCTGCTTACCCTGAAAAGAGGCCTTATAAAGCAGGTGCTGTCCACGCCCCACTCAGACCTCACAGACTGTGAGCACAAAAACCAGCACCGGATCCCCTGCCATGCACAGAGCCTATAACCACTGCACAACAAAAGACCCGAACCGGAGTATCAGCTGCGCTCAGGTTACTCCGCTAGCACTTGTCTCCCGGTTGCCATGACGACGTGGCAGCACAGGGCAGGAGACCCTAACACGTACCAATGATTTGTACAGCGGCAGGATTACATCCTCATCCCTTGTCTCAATACCCCGTTTTATGCAAGCAAGGACTTTACTTCCCTTCTTCGCTGCATTTTGACACTCTGTACTGTTATTGAGCTTATTATCTATGAGCACCCCCAAATCTTTTTCCACTACTGTTACCACTATCTTTTCCCCATTAAGTGAATAGGATGCAAGTTTGTTTTTAATCCCAAAATGCATAACTTTGCAATTTTCAATATTGAACCTCGTTCCCCATTTAGACGCCCAGGATTCAAGTTTAAATAAGTCATTCTGTAGAGATTCCACATCTATTTCTGAATTAATTACCTTGCACAGTTTAGTATCATCTGCAAAGATTGACACTGTGCTTCCCAGGCCTATTCCTAGATCATTAATAAATATATTGAACAGTAGCGGGCCACGTACGGACTATTGTGGTATTCCGCAGACTACTTGTGCCCAGCTGGAGAATATGCCATTGACCACTACTCGTTGTACCCTGTTATCCAGCCAATTACCTATCAATGTACAAATAGTATTTCCTAGGCCAAGTTCCCTTAATTTGATGATCAGTCTCCTGTGAGGCACTGTATTGAAGGCTTTTGCAAAATCTAAATAGACCAGATCCACTGCTTTTCCCTGGTCAAGATTATCGCTCACTTCTTCGTAGAAGCTAATTAAGTTAGTTTGACATGATCTGTCCCTCACAAATCCATGCTGACTCTTGCTAATAAATTTAGTATTCCACAGATAATCCTCTATGCTATCCCTCAAAATTCCTTCCAATATTTTACCCACTATAGAGGTTATACTAACTGGTCTATAGTTCCCAGGATGATTTTTAGATCCCTTTTTAAATAATGGCACTACATCAGCTATACACCAATCCCTCGGTACCATACCCGATTTAATTGAACTATAGAAAATCAAGTATAAGGGTCTTGCAAGCTGGGCCCTAAGCTCCATAATAACCCTCGGGTGAAAACCATCTGGTCCTGGTGATTTATTAATTTTTATGTTGAATAGTCTCTCCAGGACTACTGCCTCACTTAAACAAGCATCTAGCCAGGAATCATTACCTTCACTGTCGTTATGCACTACTAACACCGTCTGATCCTCCCTGGTGTATACTGATGAAAAAAAGCTGTTCAGTATATCCGCTTTTATTTTCTCATTGTTAATCAAGGCCCCCAATTCATCCTTTAATGGGCCTATGTTCTTCTTTTTTAACCTTTTACTGTTTATGTATTTATAAAACTTTTTGGGATTGGCTTTACGTTTTAGAGCGATTTGCTTTTTGTTTACAATTTTAGCTGCTCTTATTACTTTTTTGCATCTTTTATTGCATTCCTGGTAATACTGGAATGACTCCTCCCCTCCATTAGATTTAATGCTTTAAAAGCATGCCTCTTTTTAGCCATTGCTTCTTTGACCTCCTTATTAAGCCACATTGGTTTGAGTTTAGTACTACTGCGTTTACTGCCCATGGGTATGAATTTGTGAATATTGCTATCAAGCAACCCTTTGAAAGCATCCCACATTTCCGATGTGTCCTTACCATGGAACAAAATTTCCCAGTCAATGTCGTTTAGTGCCTGTCTCAGCAAATTGAAGTTAGCTTTTCTAAAGTTTAATGTTTTGGTTGATCCCTTATAGCTATGTTTCTTGAAACTGATGTCGAATGTGATCATATAGTGATCACTGTTTCCCAAGGTCCCCCAACTGTAATGCTTGATATAATGTCCACATTATTGGCAATAACTAGGTCCAGAATATTATTACCTCTGGTTGGGTCCTCGACTAATTGAGACAAGTATTGATCCTTTAATGTGTTTAGGAACCTGCTGCTCATAGCTTTTACACAGGAATGGTTACTCCAATTTGTATCAGGATAGTTAAAATCCCCTAACACTAGGATGTCCCCCATTCCCGCAGTTTTTTCAATTTGCTGTAAGAGTTGTTCCTCCTCGTGTATGCTAATATCCGGTTGCTTGTAGCATGTGCCAATGACTAGTTTCTTTGCTTCAGTGCCCCCACTTGTGATATCAACCCATACCGATTGCACGTTATCTCCAGTCCCCTCGTAAATAACATCTATTTAGTTTGGTTTTAGAGATGGTTTTACATAGAGACATACATACCGCTCCTCCCCTTTTGGTAGCCCTATCCCTCCTGAAAAGTGAATATCCCTGCAAATTTGAAACCCAGTCTTGAGTCATCCCACGATGTTTCCGTAATACCTATAATATTATACTGATTTTTTGATACGAGCCATTCCAATTCCCCCATTTTACCTGAGAGGCTTCTTGCATTCGCAAGCATACATTTTAGCTTAATATTTCCTTTGCCCGTTTGTTTAATGGTAACTTACCATTATTTACAAGTGCCTTTCTAGACTTACTCTTACTGACTGTTATTCTCTTCCCTCCCTTACCACCCCCATCATACTTAATACTGCCTTTCTTACTACTATCCCTATTTGAGCTATTAGGTCTTTCAACCCCCTCCCCCCCCCCCCCCCGATGTAGGCATTTTCCCTTATGCTATGGACATCATTTTCTACATACCGTACTGTTGAACAATAATCATAAATTAATAATTTGTGAATACCATGGGCAATACCTATGCCAGTAATTGCTGTGTCATTGCCCCTGAAAATACCATTGCCGCAGACCGCAATTTTCCCACCATTGTCAATAATGGAGGACCACGATCCTCCATTATAGCCAGTGCGCTCCACCTGTGTGACAGGCCAGGAGCGCACAGCCAATCAGGAGAGAGCTATGACGTGGTGCACCCTGATTGGCTGCCGGGTCCTCTAGTGACAGTAGCCACGGAGGGTCCCGGCATTCGGAGAAAGGGGATCCATGTGTAAACATGGATACCCTATAGTGGCGTGGACCGGGATTTTAGCATTTAATTTTTTTTTAACCCATGGATGCCTACATGAAAAGAAGAGGACTGATCTTCACTGGATAATAGGTGAGTATATTGGTTTCTTTTTTACAGATACACCAATGGATACTACTTGACAAGGGAACCGATGGGCTCCATGGTACACTAGGTAAGTATGTGTGAGTGTGTAAGGGTGTATGTATGTGTAAATAAATTTATACTTTCATTGTGTTTGTGTGTTGTGTTTTTATTTGGGTATTTCTTTTGTTGTGGAACTACAGGTATCAGCGGGCCCCTTATTTTCCCGCATGCTGGTACTTGTGGTTCTCCAAGAACCAGCAAGTGGGGGAGGCTTGCTGAGACTTGTAGTTCCACAACAAAGGACAATGAGGGTAATTCAGAGTTGATCGCAGCAGCAAATCTGTTAGCAGTTGGGCAAAACCATGTGCACTGCAGGGGGGGGCAGATGTAACATGTGCAGAGAGAGTTAGATTTGGGTGGGGTGTGTTCAATCTGAAATCTAAATTGCAGTGTAAAAATAAAGCTGCCAGTATTTACCCTGCACAGAAACAATATAACCCACCCAAATCTAACTCTCTCTGCACATGTTGTATCTGGCCCCCCTGCCAGTGGTGGAACTAGCGAGCGGTGGGCCCAGGTGCAACAAAATGCTTTGTCCCCCCCATCCCATCCAAGTCCACTCCCTCACCCCTGGAGAGGATCTGGTGAGGGGGACCTGCTCAGGGCCAGAGAAATGGATACCTAGCAACAGTGCTGTAACTAGACATATTAGCGCTGTGTGCAAGAAACAGCATCGGAGTCCCCCCCTCTATGTAAAACAAGGGCAGTGCGCACCGTAGGCGCATGCAAAACATAATAAGATTTTAAACCTACCGGTAAATCTTTTTCTCGTACTCCGTAGAGGATGCTGGGGAGACCGTAAGGACCATGGGGATAGACGGGCTCCGCAGGAGACATGGGCACTTTAAGAAAGACTTTAGGTCTGGCTGTGCACTGGCTCCTCCCTCTATGCCCCTCCTCTAGACCTCAGTTAGAGAAAACTGTGCCCAGAGGAGATGGACAGTACGAGGAAAGGATTTTTGTTAATCCAAGGGCAAGATTCATACCAGCCACACCAATCACACCATATAACTTGTGTATCAAGTAAACAGTTAACAGTATGAAAAAATAACGTAGCATCAGTCCAACCTGATGGAACTATAACATAACCCTTATGTAAGCAAAACTATATACAAGTCTCGCAGAAGTAGTCCGCACTTGGGACGGACGCCCAGTATTCTCTACGGACTACGAGAAAAAGATTTACCGGTAGGTTTAAAATCTTATTTTCTCTAATGTCCTAGAGCAGGGGTGTCAAACACAAGGCCCGCGGGCCAAATCCGGCCCGCCAGACCTCGTCTGATGGCCCGCGGACTCACATTTCAAACATGGGTGGGTCCGTGGGACGCGCTTCGCTGCAGCCAATCCCTAGCCTGCCAGATTGATTGATGGCTCTGTGGCCCGGCTGCAAACTTTAAAAATAGGAGGTGGAGCCTTGCCAGTGCGGACTTGATGGCGCAGCTCTCCTCGATTTGGTGAGTTGTGCTTCGGACAGTGGATAACCTGCGGCTGGAGGAGGGTGTTGGGGTCTGAGAGCTGCCAGTGTTCCGCAGCCGGGGATCGGGGCTGGGTACTCCGTGATCCCGCGGCCAGCTACGGGTGGTGATGCTGCTTTAGCTCTGAGCTGTTACAATCAGCGGTGACAGGGGGGCTGACTGTTCCCGCGGTGGGGGCTGGTTCAGGTCCCCGAGCTTCCGGCATTACAATGAGTCTCACTGACTCATTTAATGCCGCCACCAACGCTGCGCCTGTCTGCCCACCACCAGTGCCCCGGAGCCCTGTGCATTAAGACAGTCACTGCACAGTCAGTGACTCGGGTCCCGACTCCCGGCCGGAGGGGGAGAAGGAGATGCTCTGCTTTCAGCTCCTCCACCATAGACTCAAATGCTGCATGTGCCCGACTTGTTTAACTATTCCAAGTCCCTCTCTCTATTGCTGTTCACACGGACACCTGGCTGTTACACCCCAGTCCTGATTGTCACCAGCGCCAAAAGTTCATGGGAGGGATGCATAGAGTCACTGGCAGCCATCTCCATGCACAGTGACAGCCCCTGATTGTAAGCACTACTGATGCCAGGCAGGAAAATGCAATACTATTGTTGTACAAGTGGAAAGTGCTGCTCCTCCTCTCTCTCGCTCCTCTGCCCCCCCTCTCTCTTCATGTATCCCCCTCTATGCATCTCCTTCCTCTCTGTCTCCCCCCACTCTCCGTCTCTCCTCCTTTCTCGCTCTCTGTCTGTCTCCCCCCTTTCTCTCTCCGTCTCTCCCCCCTCTCTATCCCTATCTCCTCACTATCCATTTCCCCTCTCTGTCTCCCCCTCTCTCTGCTCCTCTCTCCGTCTCTCCCCCCTCTGCGTCTCCCCCCTCGCGCTCTCTCTCTGCGTCTCCCCCTTTCAGAGCTAGTTATTACTTACATTATTACAAAAAACAGTAATAATTGAATGCAGTGACATTCATTTATGATAATAAAGAGTGGACACATAGACCTACAGATACAACCGGCCCTTTGATGGGGACCAAACTGCTGATGCGGCCCCCGATGAATTTGAGTTTGACACCCCTGTCCTAGAGGATGCTGGGGACTCCGTAAGGACCATGGGGATTATACCAAAGCTCCCAAACGGGCGGGAGAGTGCGGATGACTCTGCAGCACCGATTGAGCAAACCTTAGGTCCTCCTCAGCCAGGGTATCAAACTTATAGAATTTTGCAAAGGCGTTTGAACCCGACCAAGTAGCAGCTCGGCACAGTTGTAGTGCCGAGACCCCTCGGGCAGCTGCCCAAGATGAGCCCACCTTCCTAGTGGAATGGGCCTTGACTGATTTTGGTAACGGCAATCCAGCCGTAGAATGCGCCTGCTGGATGGTATTACAGATCCAGCGAGCAATAGTCTGCTTCGAAGCAGGGGCGCCAAGCTTGTTGGATGCAAATAGGACAAACAGTGCTTCCGTTTTCCTGACTCTAGCCATTCTGGCCACATACATTTTCAAAGCCCTGACTACATCAAGGGACTCAGAATCCTCCAAATCTCGTGTAGCCACAGGCACCACAATAGGTTGGTTCATATGAAAAGATGACACCACCTTAGGCAAGAATTGAGGACGGGTCCGCAATTCCGCCCTATCCATATGGAAAACCAAATAGGGGCTTTATGAGACAAAGCCGCCAATTCCGACACTCGCCTAGCCGAAGCCAAGGCTAATAACATGACCACCTTCCAAGTGAGATATTTTAACTCCACCATTTGAAGTGGTTCAAACCAGTGCGACTTAAGGAAACTCAACACCACATTAAGGTCCCAAGGCGCCACCGGAGGTATAAAAGGAGGCTGAATATGCAGCACTCCCTTTACGAAAGTCTGTACTTCTGGGAGAGAAGCCACTTCTTTTTGAAAGAAAATGGATAAGGCCGAAATCTGAACCTTAATGGATCCTAACTTTAGGCCCAAATTCACTCCAGTTTGTAGGAAGTGCAGGAAACGGCCCAGATGGAATTCTTCCGTAGGAGCATTCCTGGCCTCACACCAAGAAACATATTTTCGCCATATACGGTGATAATGTTTAGCTGTCACGTCCTTCCTAGCCTTTATCAGCTTAGGAATGACCTCATCCGGAATTCCTTTTTCCGCTAGGATCCGGCGTTCAACCGCCATGCCGTCAAACGCAGCCGTGGTAAGTCTTGGAACAGACATGGCCCCTGTTGTAACAGGTCCTGTCGTAGAGGAAGAGGCCACGGATCTTCTGTGAACATTTCCAGCAGATCCGGATACCAGGTCATACTTGGCCAATCTGGAACAATGAGAATTGTTCTCACTCCTCTTTTTCTTATTATTCTCAATACCTTGGGTATGAGAGGAAGAGGAGGAAACACATACACCGACTGTAACACCCACGGTGTCACTAGGGCGTCTACTGCTACCGCCTGAGGATCTTTTGATCTGGCGCAATACCTCTGTAGCTTTTTGTTGAGACGGGATGCCATCATGTCTATCTGGGGCAGTCCCCACTGACTTGCAATCTGTGTGAAGACTTCCCGATGAAGTCCCCACTCCCCCGGATGCAGGTCGTGTCTGCTGAGGAAGTCTGCTTCCCAGTTGGGCACTCCCGGAATGAACACAGCTGACAGTGCGCTTACATGATTTTCCGCCCAGCGAAGAATCTTGGTGGCTTCCGCCATTGCCACCATGCTCCTTGTGCCGCCTTGGCGGTTTACATGAGCCACTGCGGTGATGTTGTCTGACTGGATCAGAACTGGTTGGTTGCGAAGTAAGTTCTCCGCCTGACGTAGGGCATTGTATATGGCCCTCAGTTCCAGGATGTTGATGTGAAGACAAGTCTCTTGACTTGTCCAGAGTCCTTGGAAGTTTCTTCCCCTTGTGACTGCTCCCCACCCTCTGAGGCTCGCGTCTGTGGTCACCAGGATCCAATCCTGAATGCCGAACCTGCGTCCTTCCAAAAGGTGAGAACTCTGCAGCCACCACAGGAGAGATACCCTGGCCCTGGGGGACAGGGTGATCCGCTGATGAATTTGTAGATGTGATCCGGGCCACTTTTCCAATAGGTCCCATTGGAAAGTCCTTGCATGGAACCTGCCTAAGGGAATGGCCTCGTATGTTGCCACCATTTTTACCAGGACTTGAGTGCAATGATGCACAGACACTTGTTTTGGCTTCAATAGGTTCTTGACTAGAGTCATGAGTTCCTGAGCCTTTTCTATCGGGAGAAAAACCTTTTTCTGGTCTGTGTCCAGAACCATGCCCAAGAAGCTCAGACGAGTCGTAGGAACCAGCTGCGACTTCGGGATATTGAGAATCCAGCCGTGTTGCTGTAACACCTTCACTGAAAGTGACTCACTGTTCAGTAACTGCTCTCGTGATCTCGCTTTTATGAGGAGATCGTCCAAGTACGGGCTAATTGTGACACCCTGCTTGCGCAGGAGTACCATCATTTCCGCCATTAACTTTGTGAAAATCCTCGGGGCCGTGGAAAGCCCAAACGGCAACATCTGAAATTGGTAATGACAGTCCTGTACCGCAAATCTCAGGTACGCCTGATGAGGTGGATATATGGGAACATGAAGGTATGCATCCTTTATGTCCAGGGATACCATAAAATCCCCCCCTTCCAGGCTGGCGATGACCGCTCTGAGCGATTCCATTTTGAACTTGAACCGTTTTAAGTATAGGTCCAGGGATTTTAAATTCAATATGGGTCTGACCGAACCGTCCGGTTTCGGAACTACAAACAGGGTGGAGTAGTATCCCTTCCCTCTCTGACGTGGGGGAACTTCGACCACCACTTGTTGAAGACACAATTTGTGAATAGCCTTTAACACTATCTCCCTTTCCAGGGGAGAAGTCGGTAGAGCCGATTTGAAAAAACGGCGAGGAGGCACCTCTTCGAATTCCAGCTTGTATCCCTGAGGAACAATTTCTATTGCCCAGGGATCCACCTGTGAGTGAACCCAGATGTGGCTGAAAAGTCGAAGACGTGCCCCCACTGGGGCGGACTCCCCCAGTGGAGCCCCAGCATCATGCGGTGGATTTTGCAGAGGCCGGGGAGGATTTCTGTTCCTGGGAACTAGCTGTGCTGTGCAGCTTTTTACCTCTGCCCTTACCTCTGGCAAGAAAGGACGATCCACGCACTCTTTTGCTTTTATTTGAACGAAAGGACTGCATTTGATAATGCTTTCTTAGGTTGTGAGGGGAAAAAATTCGATTTACCTGCCGTAGCTGTGGAGACCAGGTCCGAGAGACCTTCCCCCAAACAATTCCTCCCCCTAGTAAGATAAAACCTCCATATGTCTTTTTGAGTCGGCATCACCTGTCCACTGCCGGGTCCAGAGGACTCGTCTAGCAGGGATTGACATAGCGTTTATTCTGGAACCCAGTAAACTAATGTCTCTTTGAGCAACCCTCATATATAAGACACCATCATATATAAGACAGCATCCTTTATATGGCCTAGGGTCAATAAAATGGTATCCTTATCTAGGGTCTCAATCTCCGCCGATAAGGAATCTGTCCATGCTGCTACCGCGCTACAAACCCAGGCCGACGCAATTGCCGGTCTGAGTAATGTACCAGAATGTGTGTAAATGGATTTCAAGGTAATCTCCTGCTTGCGGTCTGCAGGATCCTTGAGGGTAGCCGTATCTTGTGATGGCAGCGCTATCTTTCTTGACAAGCGTGTCAACGCTTTGTCCACCTTAGGGGATGATTCCCACCGTACCCTGTCCGTTGGTGGGAAAGGATACGCCATAAGAATCCTTTTGGGAATCTGCAGTTTTTTGTATGGAGATTCCCAAGCTTTTTCACATAATTCGTTCAACTCATGTGAGGAGGGAAAAGTTACCTCAGGCTTTTTTCCCTTATACATGTGTACCCTTGTGTCAGGGACAGGGGGTTCCTCTGTGATATGCAACACTTCTTTTATTGCAATAATCATATATCGAATACATTTAGCCACTTTCGGCTGTAACTTTACATCATCGTAGTCGACCCTGGAGTCCGAATCCGTGTCGGTATCAGTGTCTGCTATTTGGGATAGTGGGCGCTTCTGAGACCCTGAAGGTCCCGGCGACATAGGGACAGACACGGGTTCACTCCCTGACTGTTCCTTAGCCTCAGCTTTGTCTAATCTCTTGTGCAATAAGTTCACACTAGCACTTAAAACATTCCACATATCCACCCAGTCAGGTGTCGGCACCGCCGACTGAGACCTCACATTCATACGCTCCCCCTCCGCTCTAGGTGAGCCTTCTACCTCAGACATGTCGACACACGCGTGCCGACACACCACACACACAGGGAACCTCTTATCTGAAGACAGTTTCCCCACCAGGCCCTTTGGAGAGACAGAGAGAGAGTATGCCAGCACACACCCCAGCGCTGTATGACCCAGGACAAAAACACAATAATATTATGTTTACCCAGATAGCGCTGTTTACATATACAATATGCACCAATTTTGTGCCCCCCCCCCACCACCTCTTTAAAACCCTCAGCCTACCGTGGTATAAGCAGGGGAGAGTCCGGGGAGCTTCCTCTCAGCGGTGCTGTGGAGAAAAAATGGCGCTGTGAGTGCTGAGGGAGAAGCCCCGCCCCCTCGGCGGCGGGCTTCTGTCCCGCTGAAAATCTCAAAATTTGGCGGGGGCTCTTATATATGTACAGTGCCAAGCTGTACATATACTTATTTTTGCCAAAAGAGGTCTATATGCTGCCCAGGGCGCCCCCCCCCCTGCGCCCTTACAGTGACTGCCGTGTGTGAGATGTATGGGAGCAATGGCGCACAGCTGCAGTGCTGTGCGTTACCTCAGTGAAGATCATGAAATCTTCTGCCGCCTCTGAAGTCTTCTTTTCTTCTCATACTCACCCGTCTTCTATCTTCCGGCTCTGCGAGGGGGACGGCGGCGCGGCTCTGGGACGGACGGCGAGGTTGAGACCTGCGTACCAATTCCTCTGGAGCTAATGGTGTCCAGTAGCCTAAGAAGCAGAGCCTTGAAACTCACAGAAGTAGGTCTGCTTCTCTCCCCTCAGTCCCTCGATGCAGGGAGTCTGTTGCCAGCAGGCTCCCTGAAAATAAAAAACCTAACAAATATACTTTCTGTCAGGAAGCTCAGGAGAGCTCCCTGAAGTGCACCCATCTCCTCTGGGCACAGTATCAAACTGAGGTCTAGAGGAGGGGCATAGAGGGAGGAGCCAGTGCACACCCAGACCTAAAGTCTTTCTTAAAGTGCCCATGTCTCCTGCGGAGCCCGTCTATCCCCATGGTCCTTACGGAGTCCCCAGCATCCTCTAGGACGTTAGAGAAATAGGGGCGTGGCTTCATGGGGAAGGGTTGTGGCCACAAAATAATACCAATTAATATAACGGTGCACAGTAGTCTACATTATTCAAATTACGCTGCACAGTAGCACCACTACACCAGGTAGAGCCCCTTTTACACCTTACGGCGGACAGATTCCCCCTTTTTACATATTACGGCAGACAGCGTCCACCTTTCACACATTACGGCAGACAGCGTCCCCTTTTTACACATTACGGCAGACAGCGTCCCCTTTTTACACATTACGGCAGACAGCGTCCACCTTTTACACATTACGACAGACAGCATCCCCTTTTTACACATTACGGCAGACAGCATACCCTTTTTACACATTACGGCAGACAGCGTACCCTTTTTACACATTACGGCAGACAGATTCCCCTTTTTACACATTACGGCAGACAGAGTCCCCTTTTTTACACATTACGGCAGACAGCGTCCCCCTTTTTACACATTATGGAAGAAAGAAAAAAAGAAAGAATAGATTATACTTACTGTCTTCACTGGCACAGGCTCCTCGGTGCAGCAGCTTCTGGCAGATCCCGGGCAGGGGTGAAGGAGGAGGAGAGAGGTGGAGGAGGGAGCCGCAGCAGCGCTGTGTAATTGGTGGAAGTGCTGATGCAGCTGTCCTTCTCCTTCACCATAGGCTGTCCTCCGCCACTGTGAATGCTGGGATGCGCTTCCCAGCATTCTGCAAGGCACAGCTTGCAGTGGCGGTAGTTCCGCCACTGCCCCCTGCAGTGCACATGGTTTTTCTCAACTGCTAACAAATTCGCTGCTGCGATCAACTCTGAATTACCCCCAATATTCTATATTTTTACACAATTTTGGCTGTCCGCACCCCATGCACCACCCACAGATGAGGACAGCCTCAGGCTTCACCCCTGGCCATTGGGTGCCTGGAGGGAGGGACCCATTGATTTAAGTGGTCCCCACTCCCCCAGGGAAGCCCGGGCAGGGATAACTAGTTGGGGGGAGTGATGCTTTGGCCGCAGGGACAAAAAAAGTGCCCCCCCGGCTGCGGCATTACCTCCCTGGCTAGTGGAGCCCGGTGCTGGTTTAAAAAATATAGGGGACCCCCTACTTCTTTTGTCCCCCCGTATTTTTGGAATCAGGACTGGTCCAAGAGTCCAGTGCTGGTTGTTTAAATACGGGGAACCCCTATCAATTTTTTCCCTGTATTTTTGCAACCAGGACCGGCTCAAAGAGCTCAAGGCTGGTTATGCTTTTGGGGGGACCTGCACGTCGTTTTTTTTTAAATATTTTAACACTTTCTTTACTTTTACAGACAGCAGCATGCACGGATGTCACTGATCTGTGCATGTCTTCTCCAAAAATCGCCAGTCTAAACTTGATCTATTATTCTGGCAATTTTTGGTAAGGTTTTATGTGCATGTGAAAAAATCGCATCCTATTACATATGCGATTTTCAGAAAACATGCAAATTTGCTCTAAAAATTGCACATTTTCTGAAATCGTACCCTATTACTTTTAGCCTTTGGTGTCCATGTAGTGACTTTTTTCATTTTATTTTATTAATAGATGCTCTGCAGGTCTCATCAAACCCTGGATGCGATAAATGCTAGCAATTGGTTCTACAAATGCCAGCATGACCTGACAGTCATTCAAATTGGTCATGACAGGGCTTGATGTAGAAAAATATATGTTCTAATATTTAACAATATATTTTACCCCATCACCCACCACCCAGGGGTGTTGTAATGAGTCCTAGTGCTATCAGCATGCGGCTAGTTTCTTCTGGGTGGGAAGAGCATTGTGTTTTCATGGACGAATCTCCCTAGAGAATACAGTCCTATGTTGATCAGACTTTGGTTGTTTGGCATTGGGAGGGGGATCGGTCAGATGTGGATGGAGTTGTTATCACTGCTGCTTCTTTGGAAGGATAGCGCTGTCTGGTAAAGCAACAGGAGGTGTCTATTACAATCAGACGCCACCTGCTGCAGTATTGATCTGACCTGCTTCCCAGTACGCAGCATCGGATCTCTCTCCCACAATCGGGCGGCTTGCGGTAGCCACCCGCCGCAGAGGCCAGAAAATCTCTGACCGATGGCGGAGATCCTTGACCCCTTTCCACCCCCTAAACGGCGGCAACATGCCTACATTTTGATAAATGGAGGCCGTCGTTGCCCCCTCCCCACCCTCCAGATGGCAGCATACTCTCAATGACTGACAGTCTGTTGCCGTTCTGTGTTCTATGTCGCAGGAAAATTGGTACTTTGCAACTATGGCCGCAGGTCAGGCCCATTATGCAGGGTCCATCAATGGTCTCCCTCAATAGTGACTTCAGTGCTTGAAATGGCATGATGGCATGAAACTACAGATGGGAAACTAGTCATATACTTGGCGCTGAGACAAGAAAAAAAAACATCTCTGCCCTTGTGCTATCAATGATGAACAACCATCGATTCTCTGACATCAATGGTAAAGCCAACGACCATCGGTAGCAAACCATGGCCATCTCTAACCTACTGGTAATGCCTAGTGTTGGTAATGGAAATTCTGGAGGCACCCAACCTCTTTGCCCCCCTGATTTTTGCACTTCCAACCTACACTGAGACACTTGTTCTGGTTTACAATGGAGGTTGACCCCACGCTGTTTTTTGTATACCTAAAAAACACAAGGCAGGGCTGCACGGATTGAAGGGATCCATACATGCAGCACTGTACACAAACATGCCTCTCACAGGCAACTCATTTCTTTGATTGTTTTTGCTGCAGTTTTAAAAAATGTCACTTGCTAAATCTGTTCTGTACATCTATTTCCTTGTAATGGAAAAATCTTGAAGGTTTTTTTGTGGTTTAGTGGATCCCAGTAGTTTTGCAAACATGCCATTTAGTACATTTCCCCCATTGTCTTTATTTTACTCAAAGAGATTAATGAACAACTAGTCGGTCTATATTGTCGACTAGAAAATATAATTTAAGTGTGATGTTTAAAGTGCCCAGGAGAGAGCACCTCTCACTGGAGAGACCTGATAAAATTCCGCCCACAAATACAGGAACAGATGAATATTCTATGGAACAGTTTTGAATATTTCATTTGCTTAATGCAGGGCAGTACTCTGCAGTTAAACACATTACCTAAAGCATTTACTGTATTTTAGCAGAAAACATCACGTGTTGCTGTGAAAACAGATCTAATTAACTTCAATCAAGAGTATTTATTGTTTTTTTAGAAGAAAATTCCTGGAAGATAAATGAAACATGCTGTCACCAGTAAATAAAATAATAGTTGGCAGTCATATGTACGTTGGCAATAACTTGACTTAGTCACTGTAACTTTGAAACGTTTACAGTGTGGAGACCAATCCAGAAATGATTTCTATGCACATATTCTGTAGTTTAAAAAAAAAATAGAATATACAGTACAATTGAAATGTGTGTCTTGAAAACAAGAGATAGGAGAACGCAATACAAATAAAGAAAGGACACATTCATTCCATGTGATGCTCTGAAGTCCACCAATCTGAAAGAAAAGGATAGAAACAGCGGAGATCAGGTGCGACGTGAAATGAGTGACAGCCATATGGAAAGTGTCTGTTCAGCAGCGCTTGGTATGTGAAGGGAATGATGCACAGCAGTAAACTGTAGAGAACAGAAACAGAAAAAAAAAATGCAGAATGAGTAAGCACAACTGCAAGGGTCAGATCAGGCCAATGCTACCACTCTGCCCTCAGGAAAACACACACATGCAATGCAATCACAACACAAACATTTCACAGCAAACCACTGATGGTTAGTTGGGCTTTAGTTCTGAAGTCAGAACATTCCAAAAAACACAGTGGTATGAGTAACAGGAACTGAAACAAAAGAATCAACCTTACACAGGCATGTAGGGAAGGAAGAAACTGTCAGAAATGAGCAATAAGTCACAGAGGAGAAACACGCAGAAGCTGGGAGCAATCTAATCCTCCCACAAGTCCAGAGAGTAGTGTCCAAGAAATGTAACATGCATAGGCTGCGTCATGGGAAGTTATGACCTGTGGCTTTCATCAGGGATGGTGGCACTTTTTCATTCAGTGTTTTCTCTGGGATTGTGGCCACAGGAACAGTACATTTTGTTCTTACAAATCTACGTGTCTTAAATGAAGTTAGCCAGAAAATAAGAGTAATGATAAAACAAATACGTAGCAAAGAGTCCTCTAAATTCCAAACCCAACAATGTTCTTCATTGACACCAGTAAAGTTATTGATGTGCACATTAATGTACAAGTATGTTCACAAGTCACACTGTGCAAGCAGAGAAACAATCCCAATGTACTGCACCCGTCCACGGGCTTCAATTAGGTGTTTAGGCAGAGAAAGGTCTAAAACATCAAAGGTTTCTTTTCAACATGGAAGATACTTATATAATAGTGATACTTATACAGTATATCAGGTGTTTACCCTTTATTAACGACTTTACAAAATGAGTGTTGTGTAAGTAACACAAATGAGTAGATTTACTGGCTATACATAAATCAATGTAGGTATGGGGTCCAGTCAGGATCCCGGCAGTCGGAATACCGGTAACGGAATCCCGACACTGCTCGGAATACCGACGCTGGGATATCGGCATGGATCGCAATGCAGGAATCCCGAATAAAATGACTGCAGGGAGAGGTTAGGCTTAGGCTGCGGGGGAAGAGGGTTAGAGGGAGCATTAGTTTTAGGCTGTGGTAATGGGAGTTAGGGTTAGGCACCACCAGGAAGGGTTAGGGTTAGGCTGGGGGAGGGGGTTTAGGGTCAGGCTGCGGGTAAGGAGGGTTAGAGAGGTAAGGGGTGGCTTAGTTACCTGGTATGTGTCGGGATCCTGTGCGCCAGGATGCCCCTGTCGGTATTCTGCCTGCCGGTATCCCAAGCGCCAGAATCCTGATACCATCCCCTTGGTACAGAGATTACATGCAAGCAGCAGCAGCAGCCAATTATAAAGCTTTCATTGCCTATAATTGTTTCACTCATTACTGAATCTTATCAACAGTAAATGTCAATTCCACATCCATTTGCTATGCTACTATAAGCATTAACTAGTATATTTACTTCTGGTAGCAGTGAGGCCATAAAAATGATTATTCTTGATTACCACATACCACAGTGACATGGAATTATTTTTTGGGGCTATTTAAGGAAAAATCCATGCAGTGACACGGCTCTGGTAAGTGTCTGTCCGGCAAGGAGGTTGCATTAAATTAATAAATATCGATATTCTTTTACAATGCAAACAAAAATCATGATAGCCTACAGGGAAGGAACATGGAGGCTGTTGGGGCAGGATTGGTAGAACTATCTCTGGCAGTAAATGGCTTAGCTAAACTTTTTGGACCCTGGCACAATTTGGCTTGGTCGCAGTTTTCTTTGACAATAATGGGGACAGTAGTCTGATGCAGGAGATACCTCTACTAGTTCCAGTTTTGCCCTTATTAAATAGACTATGACAGTGGCACACGTGCAACAGGAAGGGGAGGGGGGGTTCAAATCTTGGTTCTGAGTACCCAGAACCACCACTGCCAGGCTGATCCATCACTACAGCTGCTGCAACAATTATTATTATTATTATTATTATTATTTATTTTGTGAGACAGAGAACTTTGTCTATGCTCATTGGACCACCCTCAGAGTTCTGTACGGGGCTCTGATCAGAGCTGTAATGCATGCATGGCTACTCAACGTACCCACGGAGAGAGCAGAGTCCAGGTGTCATCTGCTTTGAATGGCACAGTTACTGATAACCGTCACAGGTGAGAGCTGCCCTATACACCACTGCCACTAGTAACGTCACAGATGACACATGCCTTATATGCCACTACCCCTATTCAGATAGAATTATTATTATAACTAAGTATCCTGTGTTTACCCCTGCCTTATATACTAAAGCACCTTATTGCTACTTGTGCATTGATTGCACACTCTGTGGTTGGTGTCACACTGCTTTCTTGTGCTTTCTGAAACCTTTATAAATGTCCCTGAATTGTATATTAATTAAGCATTAATAAAGTATGAAGTTCTGAAAACAATAAAATGAAAACAGTGGTACGATCTTGCAACACATCAAAAGGCTGGCTGGGGTAAGACAGCTATACTGTAGTGCAGAGGTTCCCAAACGCGGTCCTCAGGGAACCCCAACGGTCCTGGTTTTAAATGTATCCATGCTTGGCCTCAGGTGACTTAATTAGCACCTTAGTCAATTTGATTTAACCATATGTGCTGAGCCATGGATATACCTGAAACCTGGACTGTTGGGGTGCCTTGAGGACCGCGTTTGGGAACCCCTGCTGTAGTGTAAAGTATGACCCACATGCAACTTGCAGGGGAGCTACATCAAGCGCACTTATTACTCAAATGGAAGAAAGTTGTGTTTATTCTTACATCATGTCCTACCTCATAATGCCAATCTGACATTACTAGCTGGCACAGCATTATAGCCCCTGATTTCACCTCCACCATTTACAAAATGAGTGTTGTGTAAGTAACACAAATGAGTAGATTTACTGGCTACACATAAATCAATGTAGGTATGGGGTCCAGTCAGGATCCCGGCAGTCCGAATACCGGTAACGGAATCCCGACACTGCTCAGAATACCGACGCTGGGATATCGGCATGGATCGCAATGCAGGAATCCCGAATAAAATGACTGCAGGGAGAGGTTAGGCTTAGGCTGTGGGGGAAGAGGGTTAGGGTTAGGCTACGCGGGGAGGGAGCATTAGTTTTAGGCTGTGGTAATGGGAGTTAGGGTTAGGCACCACCAGGAAGGGTTAGGGTTAGGCTGGGGGAGGGGGTTTAGGGTCAGGCTGCGGGTAAGGAGGGTTAGAGAGGTAAGGGGTGGCTTAGTTACCTGGTATGTGTCGGGATCCTGTGCGCCAGGATGCCCGTCGGTATTCTGCCTGCCGGTATCCCAAGCGCCAGAATCCTGATACCATCCCCTTGGTACAGAGATTACATGCAAGCAGCAGCAGCAGCCAATTATAAAGCTTTCATTGCCTATAATTGTTTCACTCATTACTGAATCTTATCAACAGTAAATGTCAATTCCACATCCATTTGCTATGCTACTATAAGCATTAACTAGTATATTTACTTCTGGTAGCAGTGAGGCCATAAAAATGATTATTCTTGATTACCACATACCACAATGACATGGAATTATTTTTTGGGGCTATTTAAGGAAAAATCCATGCAGTGACACGGCTCCGGTAAGTGTCTGTCCGGCAAGGAGGTTGCATTAAATTAATAAATATCGATATTCTTTTACAATGCGCATGCTGTCTGTGCAAACAAAAATCATGATAGCCTACAGGGAAGGAACATGGAGGCTGTTGGGGCAGGATTGGTAGAACTATCTCTGGCAGTAAATGGCTTAGCTAAACTTTTTGGACCCTGGCACAATTTGGCTTGGTCGCAGTTTTCTTTAACAATAATGGGGACAGTAGTCTGATGAAGGAGATACCTCTACTAGTTCCAGTTTTGCCCTTATTAAATAGACTATGACAGTGGCACACGTGCAACAGGAAGGGGAGGGGGGGTTCAAATCTTGGTTCTGAGTACCCAGAACCACCACTGCCAGGCTGATCCATCACTACAGCTGCTGCAACAATTATTATTATTATTATTATTTATTTTGTGAGACAGAGAACTTTGTCTATGCTCATTGGACCACCCTCAGAGTTCTGTACGGGGCTCTGATCAGAGCTGTAATGCATGCATGGCTACTCAACGTACCCACGGAGAGAGCAGAGTCCAGGTGTCATCTGCTTTGAATGGCACAGTTACTGATAACCGTCACAGGTGAGAGCTGCCCTATACACCACTGCCACTAGTAACCGTCACAGATGACACATGCCTTATATGCCACTACCCCTATTCAGATAGAATTATTATTATAACTAAGTATCCTGTGTTTACCCCTGCCTTATATACTAAAGCACCTTATTGCTACTTGTGCATTGATTGCACACTCTGTGGTTGGTGTCACACTGCTTTCTTGTGCTTTCTGAAACCTTTATAAATGTCCCTGAATTGTATATTAATTAAGCATTAATAAAGTATGAAGTTCTGAAAACAATAAAATGAAAACAGTGGTATGATCTTGCAGCACATCAAAAGGCTGGCTGGGGTAAGACAACTATACTGTAGTGCAGAGGTTCCCAAACGCGGTCCTCAGGGAACCCCAACGGTCCTGGTTTTAAATGTATCCATGCTTGGCCTCAGGTGACTTAATTAGCACCTTAGTCAATTTGATTTAACCATATGTGCTGAGCCATGGATATACCTAAAACCTGGACTGTTGGGGTGCCTTGAGGACCGCGTTTGGGAACCCCTGCTGTAGTGTAAAGTATGACCCACATGCAACTTGCAGGGGAGCTACATCAAGCGCACTTATTACTCTCAAATGGAAGAAAGTTGTGTTTATTCTTACATCATGTCCTACCTCATAATGCCAATCTGACATGTCTAGCTGGCACAGCATTATAGCCCCTGATTTCACCTCCATTACTCCTCCAAAGACAACTTCATGCCCTCATATACATCTACATGCTGCTTTCAAAGTGCTTTAGATTTAAACCAGCATTCATATGATAACAGGGAGTAGAGAGTGCCTAAAGGATGAATGATCCCCTTGCCTGCCAAAATTTTTCACATGTTTAAAATGTGCATTGCCTGGAAATGCACAGATGTGAGATGAGCCTGATTAATGTAGTTATGTTCAGATTCTTTAATACAGAGTTAATCAAATTCTGCCATTACAGTCCAGATTTTAAGGATATCCATGCTTGAGTCCAGATGGCTAAATCAGTCTGACCGAGGTACTAATTAAGTCACCTGTCTTAGGCATGGATATCCTTAAAACCTGAACTGTAGTGTTACAGTGTAGGAGCTGCAGGTGATCTGCTCCAGAAGCCAGAGCTATGCTCTTCCAATTATGTGCAGGGATAGTGAATGTGAAGGAAAACTGTTATTGGCCTTTCACTTCTGGATTTGAAAGCCAAAACAGGGTTTTAATGTACGTTAGCTGGCCCCTATGTATAGCAGAGCACTGGCCTTCAGAGTGGACCCCACTAAAATTTTAAATAGGGCTTGGAGAATAATTGTTTCATCTTATGCAGAAATAAGTGTGATTGACATTTAATGCTAAGGTGTATTATATTATATTATGGTGCAATCTTTATGGCATATCCTTGTAACTCATTTACAAATGCTATTTGTTTTCATGTTCATTTACAAGGAAAAGAAGGCCCTGAATTATATATTTTCTGTTACTGGCTAAGGACAGAGCATATCGTGTGCACAACTTAGAAAAAGTTCAAGGTGATGGGAATTAAACACTTCTAGGTCAGATGATATCTCGGAGGTTGAGCAAGGTGAAAAGTCTGTATTTATTACAGGAGAATCATTATACAAATTATTTTCCAGTTGTGTTTTGCAATTCAATGTGATCAGTTTCTGAGAGTTTCCAGTCAACCATCAGCAATAAATGGTTAGCCTTGTAAGGTCACTGCTGAAACATCATTATGAATAGCAGAAAAGCAGCATAAGGGGAAGATGTATAAAGCCTTCTAAAGTGTGTAGAAGAGGAAAAGTTGCCCACTGCAACCAATCAACAACATTCTATAAAATGATAGGTGATTGCTGCTTAACGCAGCTTCTCCACTTCATCACTCTTTTCAAAGGTTTGATATACTGTAGGTCCCCTAAAGTTTTTAAAACAAAAAGTAGAATAAGTGCTATTAGGATGACCAATAAAATGAATATAATGAATTTGTGATATAAATGATTAGATAAATCAATGTAGTGTTTGCTTACTGTATTTATGATTTATATGCACCTTACATCAAACACAGAGCACTCTATATCTTTTTTTTCCTTTTCAGTTTCTGTAATTATTTTTAACCCCCTGATATGATTCTGAATTAAGGACCATCCTTTCCACCAGGGAAGTCTAGAGACTGATATTCTTACATACTTAATAACATACTGTAGGTAGTTGGTGGTAGCGTGCGCCAAAAGTGTAAGTGGTGAAAAAAGGAACAAAGCTGCAACCAAGAAAGAATGGTGGTCAATTAAGCTGCATAGAACCAACCATGTTGATAATACGGACTGAAAATAATTTTTCCTTATATCAAATGAGTACCCTTATTTAGTTATCTAGTGGATATAATGATATTCATATGCATACAAAGAAAAATGCAAAGTGTGCACTGTGTGTACATAGTTAATGTTACATAGACATACAATTATAGTATTCATAAGTTCTAAAAACGTATTGTGCCTTGAACAATATTTTACCATTGTCCACCAGCAGTCAATGCAACAATGTCTGTGCAATACTGTTATACAACCTGTGACTGAAAGAGAGCTGCTGATCTCCAAGAAAGGGATAAAACGCAAGACAAATGCAAGACAGTTTCAACATGGGTGAATTTTCCAATAAAACACCTTCTTACTCCATTTACCTTTTCTTAGAATTGCATACACTGTGGACATAATGTGATTGCATTGTAATAAAAACCAATGAGTCCTGAGTGGCTATTACAAGGCAAAACACAGAACGAAAAGAGAAATAATACAGTAGTGAAAAATACACACAAAGTGGAGGTGGGTAGGAGTCTGCTAAATGCTCAGCTAGATAATGGTGTTCCTATTTTTACTACTATATTATCATTTCTTTTTTATTTTAGTTTTTGTATATCAAATTGCATATACCGACTATGTAAAACATGGGATCTATAGCTCTTGTTATTTTTATATTAATTCATTAATTATTTAAAAAATATATACAGTATTAACTTTTTAAAATTCGAACTGTTTTGTTAGCTTCATCTTATTTTCCCATTAAGAGGATACATTTATATTGAATTTAAAAATCCTCCAGACTTATTTCACATTTTGTTCCATTTTTTGCTTTGCAAAAACCAAGATTCAGTGGTATTATTAACAATGCAATCATGCTGAAGGTCACTGAGATCTATAGCCAAGCCATACATATATTCTACAAAAGCGGTTTGATTGAAAAATCAAAGTTGAAATCAGTGTGCACTATTGTCTTTTATTTCTCTCCTTTCTTGGTGATCCCTGGATCATAGTCCATATTCCAAAGAGATCACATTGTTGCATAGTCAACCAGTGGTAACAATGGTGAAATATAGTCCAAGGCGCAATTACTTTTTTAAAAGGCGAGTGCTATAATTGCATGTCTACATAACATCAACTGTTTACTCACAGTGTCAACCATGTATTTTGCCTTCTTTTTATTTAGCACACAAATGGAAGTTCACTAAATGAGGCTATCCATTGGACACAAATAAAACCCTTTAAAGATCTACAGAGCACCATAATAACCTTGTTTTTACCCATTAATTATTCATTTACAGATGTTCTGAAATGTAGTGTTACTATATACCCTATCCAACTCTCACAAAAGGTACGGGAAAGCCCTGAATTTGGAGCTCTCCTGGCCTCCCAACAGTCATAAAAAAACAGACGCGCTTTTGTGAAGTGTGTATGGGAGTAGTGAATATACAATGTATAGTATTTTTAAATTATATATAGTAGATGTATTGCTAGGGTATTGAAAAAATAGTACAGGTATGAGACGTGTATATGAATTAAAAGAAAATAGGTGTGAGGGGTCTTAGCAAAACTTTAAGTAGTCAAAGATGTGTTTATGGTAAAAGATTTGAGAGCGCCCCTGTCAGGGGATATTAGCAGGAAATAATGTGTTAGAGTAGACCTGTAATTGAATAAGCAATGAAAAACCATGCACACATCCACATATTGTTTCTAGCTCTTGGGAACAGGTTTTTGAGTGGGAAGACTTTGTTAATGAAGAACATAGCTTCTTACTCTCACTCTACCTAATCCATCCCAGGTTTAACTACTAGGTGGACCACGGAAATATGCCTACCAGATTTGCCCAGTATTGAAAATGTGCACTGTGTGTACTGTTTATGCAGTGTACAGCTTACAAATGTTGCCCTTTTTCATTTCCTTAAGGATAATAGATTTTGACCTTTCAAGGTAATCTGAATTACTGGATAATAAAAGAGTATTAAGCAAAGCCTACCAGTATATTACATTTGGATAAAAGGCAAATAAAGAGTTTAGTCATTGCATAGATAATATAAGTACATTATCTTAACAAACTAATAGACATAATAAAACACATAAAAAATTAACATTATGGAATAAGAAGGCATATGAAGTCTTTAAAGATCACTGTTCTGTATTTATGGAAGTGTGAGCTAAAGGCAGTTCCCTTCCAGTGATCTGTTAAGACCCTTATAGCTAAAGTGCGTGAGAAAAAAAGAAAGGAAGATTGGTCATATAGACTCTATAGAAAAGGGGAATAATATAGAAGTAAAAGTGGAGCTGACAGGAGCACATACTGTAGAAGCGTATTTTGGGTAGAACCTACGTTTAGCAGGTATAGGTCTGGTTGGTCCTGTTACAGTAGCTCCATTTTCAAAGACAGGAGGGTCCGTTATATCATTATCAGGTGGAGGGTAGGGAGGTGGTGGGGGAATAATTAATTGGGGTGGACTTCGGGAGGTTCCTCTTGGAGGTTTTTGTGGTACCTGTCGTCCATTACCTATGTGAAGGATGATACATGGGTTATTTCATTTAAATAATTTTAGTATAAACTTAGCCAATAAATGATATTTTCTTATTTCTATCACATTTTAAAATGCCAAAGTAATTCTGAATTTACATGATTGATTTTTGCATAAATACAGAAAATATAGTATTTTATACAGTTTTTTATAAGCTGACAAAATACATTATGCTAAAGTACAATTTCAAAAGCAAATCCTTTAGACACTTGATCTCCTCTCCTAGGAGAACTGTTCGCAGTAACTTAGAGTCACCTTGATAAACAACACTTCAGAGCGAGGTCTCTGCCATCTCTGTCATGCCAGCATTTCCAGCACTGCTTGTATAAATAGGAAACTGGCAGTAATGTATGTGGCACTTCCCTTCGTCTCTCATGAGCCTAAACATGAAGTCAAGATAAGGGTGGGACAAAAATTCCAACTAATATATTCCAGTAAGTGTTTCATGCTTTCTTTGTTAAAGGAGAATATATCTTTGCAGTTTCTGTAAAGCTAAAATAAGCTAATATAATATAATAAATAATATATTTCTCCAAATTTTAATTTTCCTCTGTATCAGCGGTTCTAGATTACGAGGCTTGTGGCAGGGAGGCCGCTAAATATACTTTTCACCTGTAAGTGATCACACATCTCTGGCAGCTGTAGTAGTATCCAGAAGTAAGCTCCATCACTTAAAATTAGCCGTGTTTCTACCAGTCAGTATTGGTACTTCACAGCAACACATGCAGGGTAGGAAAGCATGTGTAAAGAAATGCGTCTATTTCTCATTTCATATAGTTTGAGATAAATTTTGGCTGCAAATAGCAATACTGAAAACTATTTCTTTTCTTCACAAACAGCCTAAAACATTTTCACTCTGACAACAGAATGATCTTCATCCCACGGGTGACATCATCAGTGTGGCTTTGGGCACAGGGGTGCTAGAGAATAAATATCCAGATAGGTTAGTAGTGTAGTTTGCACTGTAGGGTAATAATCTGTGTTTAGTCACAGAGAATCTTACAGCTCTGCTTTTAAATAAGAAAAAAAAATTACATGTAAAAATGGCTGACTTTTTAGGAAAGCCAGCCCTGACCAATGTGGTACCATAGACGAGAAGTTAGTTTATGCCTCTTAAATACGAGAACGTGTGAGGGCGGTGCCCAACCACTGGACTTCCCTTGAAGGAAGCAATGGCAACCTATCTGGCTGTACTCAGGGCAGGCTCTGTGCATTATCCATTAAGCTGGGATTGCCCACCAAAGGATGCAGAAAAGTGGTACATGTTTGAACTGAAAACAATTTATATCTAATGATATGATATCATGCCAGCTGTATACATAGGCTATAAAGCAACAGTGGCAGTATGTGTAGACATGCATCCATTGGAAATGACACCAATTTACTATACAATGATCATGCTAGCCCGTTTGTTCTTAGGTAGAAAGCCTCACAATACACTCTAAGGCAAGAGGAAGAAAAAGTAAATTGTTACTTCCCTGCCGAGCACAGAACAGGAAGCGCGGACACGTGCATGTCCATAATCATGGAACTGCACATAGCCCATCAGTTACATTATTTCCTCAGCTTGCAGATGGAAGATGCTATGTCACTGTGACAGACTCTTTACAGCTGAACAAAACCCTAAATGTACAGAGGAAGACCACTAAAAGAAAGAGAAGAAAAAATAAACCTGTCAGACAGGTTTTACATGTTTCTACCTCAGACTCTGAGGTTAAGTACACACATCCCCTTTGTCTTCTCCCTGCTCAGTGTATTTACAGAGACAAACACAAAAACACAAGGTAGCAAGCAAATATGCCTTACTAAGACCTTGCACCGGGGATGGTTGGTCAAGCATACTGTACTGTAGCTGGCAAAATGATTGTGCTTGCAGTTAGAATAAGGGGTCATCGTACTGTGAGACAGAATGTTTTCCCCATGATGAGGAATGACGTTTATTTTTCCACTGTAGATTGGGAGTATGAGAAGGCAACAAGAACATCCAGTCATCTAAACAAGGCAAGCTTAGTAAGATTCAATCGGCTGGTGATGCCTTAGTAGCTACAGTAAGACACTACCAGAAAAATTACATGGCACACATTGGACTGTAAATCACACTTTGAGGTGCAGAAATTGACACAGATGGCCTTCTACATTTACTGAAAAGATGAGTTGGTGTTATGTACTCACATAGGGCAACCAGATGACCCAGTACTCTTTACACCAGACATTTAGCTGCCATTAGCCTTCATTGTCAGTGGCAAAAAAAAAAAAAAACATACTGACCACGCTATGCAAAGGCTAAGTCCAGGTAAAACAAACCCAGGAGATGTTGGGCCAATACTGTCCATGCAAAGCCTAGAGGAGAAGGCAAATCTGTTTGCTCTCGAGTCTCAGGTAGCCTCTAAATTTGCCATGCTCAGCAGAGCTGCCCTCAGTATACACCACACCTTTCAAAGAAGGAACACATTATGGTAAGTTTACCACCTTCTACTCTTCATTCCCATAAACTTACCTTACATGTATGGAAACAGTTCACCACAGACACATGGTCATTATATATAGGTTAGGCTTTGGTTTCCACAAAAGATTGGTTTCTTTTTCAAGGAACCCTCTCTACTAAACAAGGTTGTCACCCTTACACTAGACCAATTAAAAACAGATCTGCCCAAACCCTAAAGGTTAGATCAGTTATCTGTTGCCTAGCAAACCGCATGCCACCGACTCTGTGCTTCCCAGGGAAGAGAAAGTTTCCCTGTTTTCAGCATGTATCATGACGCACATAACACACTAAATATTGCGAGATGGCAAACCTATTTCTCTAGAAGAAAATCAAGTTTGCAGGTTAGAGGTCATAAATTCCTGCAAAAAAATTGTTATTTTACCGTCTTTAATTTGTAAGCCGAAAACAAAAAAGTTGATCACAATAAGTCACCTTAATCACTATAATATTAGTACTTAAAAAAAACAACATATGAACAAGCCTTGCACTCTTGAAGTTCAACTAAGGATAGCATGGATAATGTCATTTAATATCCAGATAATAATTATCTCAAACTACAGTGCAAAAGTATGCTTCTAATTGCAGCCGCTTCATTTAACTAAATAGGTCAGGGTTGTTTAGGGCCATCGGGCTCTATGTATTCTTTTAGCTACTCATCACATACAGGTGTATCTCTTGCAGATCCTTTGTATGCTTGGGGGACCAGTTCCAACTGCACCAAAAATGCATGGTAAAAGAAGGGAGGAGAAGATCACCTGGAGCAAATGTTTTTTCCTTGGAAACAAAATATACCCGTCTGTTGAAATCAGTATTAAACGCAGAAGACAAAATCCGACAGCCAGGAAAACTACTACAATAGTCCCAAAGTTTTACTTATATATTTAATGAATGAAAAATGTTGCGTTCAACATCTGTGACTTACTAACTGTAAAGTCTGTTATAATGTATTTACATTTATTTACATTAAAAAAGCACTCAGATATATAGTATATGAATGTGCTTTCTTTGCATACTTGTGTACACAGTTTATGCATTGAAAACAGCACTTTTTAAAAGAAAATCCAGAATTATTACATTTTTAAATAATGTTTGTTTACCATAGCACACTTATAGTTAAGCATATATTGGGTGCTTTCAAATGGTATAATGTATTAATTAGCTATACAGTAAGTCAGGGCCGTAACTACGTGTGTGCCAAGTGGGCTTGGCACACAGCGCAGTTGCCCTGAGGGCGCACGGCCAGCGGCATGTAATGTGTCAAATTGACTCATTACATGCCGCCTCTGAAGTCCGCGCCGTGCGCCGCAGCCACGCTGGAGGAGAGAGAAGCGCCGGAGGCAGCTGAGAAGGAGGAGGAGGGAGGGGGACTGGAGTCGCAGCAGCGCTATTTCATTGGTAGTAAGCGCCGCTGCAGCATCCCCCTCTCCTTCCGTATAGGCTGCCCGGCGCTGCTGTGGATGCTGGGATGCGGTTCCTCCATCCCAGCATTCACAGCAGCGCCAGGCAACCAATACGGAAGGAGAGGGGGATGCTGCAGCGGCACTTACTACCAATGACATAGCGCTGCTGCGGCTCCAGTCCCCCTCCCTCCTCCTCCTTGTCCGATGCCTGCACACTGCACAGAGGGAGATGCCAGCACGAGGAGCCTGTCAGCGGGGAGAAGGTAAGTATATCCCTCTCTCTCTCTCTTTCTCTCTCTCTCTCTGGGGGACACTGTCTGCCGCAATGTGTAAAAAGGGGTCCTGGCTGCCGCAATGTGTAAAAAGGGGTCCTGGCTGCCGCAATGTGTAAAAAGGGGGCCTGGCTGCCGCAATGTGTAAAAAGGGGGCCTGGCTGCCGCAATGTGTAAAAAGGGGGACTGGCTGCCGCAATGTGTAAAAAGGGGGACTGGCTGCCGCAATGTGTAAAAAGGGGGCCTGGCTGCTGCAATGTGTAAAAAGGGGGACTGGCTGCCACAATGTGTAAAAAGGGGGACTGTCTGCTGTAATGTGTAAAAAGGGGGACGCTGTCTGCTGTAATGTATAAAAGGGGCTCTACCTGGTGTAGTGGCGCTACTGTGCAGCGTAATTTGAATAATGAAGACTACTGTGCACCGTAGTATGAATTGCTATTATTTTGTGGTCACGCCCCTTCCGCATGAAGCCACGCCCCTATATATTTTTCGCGCGCCTAAGGCGCGCACTGCCCCTATCTTGCATGGGGGGGAGGGGGGCGCCAATGTAGTTTCTTGCACACAGCGCTAAAATGCCTAGTTACGGCACTGCAGTAAGTATCTTTTTACTTTTGGAAGTGCCTTTGCAATCCTCTGCATACAGACATGAAGCTACATCTTGCCTCAATTCATTTTAGTTGTTTCCCATATATTAATTGGTGTAACTATTTCATTATAAACAGATTACATGCAATTAGGGCTTCAATTCTTTAAATGCTACACAAATTTAACCAATTGTTTATTAAGTGAACTTAGCATTTAAAAAAATGCATAACATGCTGTATAATTGTATATTAATATTGCCAAGTAAATCTAACTCATTAGGCATTGAAACTTTGGCACCGTAAACCCCACCCTAATCATTGGCCACACCTCTATTAATTATAACATAACGTAGCTCTATAGTGTCACTGGCATTGTCAAACAATACAAAGTACTATTTCTATCCTGCACAATTGATTACCTGTTTGGTTAAAGCATGTTCCTAAAATATACCTCCTCCCCACTGAGGTTCCAACAAAGTTACAGTAAAACCAATGTTACATTTTTATCACATAGGCCGGTATCCTATTAGGCGCAATCCTTTTTCATCCGATAAAAATGGCCTGATAGCGAGATTTTAGACTGACGGTCATTATCGCACTATCCAATTATAGAGCATTTCTATCAACCAAAAAAGGACTTGCGATTGTGTCTTAATACATGGGATAAGGGATAAGTTCTCGATTCCATGTGTTTTCGCGGCTCTGATGGCTGCTTATCACAGATTATGTTTCCGCATGATCCCCAATATTAGCTAATGTTAATTACAGCAGGTAATTGGATACCGGCCTCAGTATTAAGTATTTCCGTAACAGTGATTTTATAGTTGATAAATAGAACTGAAAAGAGAAGAAGCTTATAGTCAAACAATACATAATATATTGTAACAAAACTATGCTGTCCAATAGAATAAGTTCCCAATATGTATGAACTTGTAAATATAACTTGTTTCAAACTCTTGTATATAAAACCTAGCTATGTTAATGTTTATTTTTATAAATCTTATATTCACAATAGATAACAGCAACACTGTTGATGACAGTCTGGTGGAGGTCTGGTGATAGGATTAGGAATCATGCCAGTTGGTTCCTGGTTAGTCATTTATTATAAGCAGTATTCAAAGTGATTGACTGTGCAGGAATTTTTCTAAGGATGTCGTCCTATTGGGTTATCTCATGAAAGGACAATACTGTATTCACTATGACAAACCTTTGTGCTGCACACATATACAGACAATTGGTACCTTCCTACATGCTAAAAGTTGAGGTACACACACTAATTAAACAGTTAAGTTCTGATGACCCTCCCTCAAACCAGATGAACCATGAGCTCCCTGATTGGCTGAAGAAACCCACTTAGACAGAAGTCAGAGTGGGTTTCTGGCATTCGGGGAAAGGAGTCCCATGTGAAAACATGGGGCCCCTTTCAGTTTGTGGCTCGGGTATCCGTTTTGTTATTTTATTCAAGTACGTGGATTACACATGGATGCGACGAGGACCCTTGGACCCTGGATCTGGTGAGTGTAATTTATTCAACAGGTACCCCTTGGATTCTACTGGAGAAGAGGACCGACCTGCGTGTGAACATAAGGTAAGTATGTTTGTATGTTTGTGTGCATGTATGTAATAAATCTTTACTTTCAAGGTGTGTGTGTCTTGTCTTTTTTTGGGTATTTTTTTAGTAGTAGTACTACAGGTACCAGCGGGCCCGTTTTTCCGCCGCATGCTGGTACTTGTGGTTCTCCAAGTACCAGCATGCGGGGGAGGCTTGCTGGGCCTTGCAGTACTGCTACTAAAAACAATATCTTTTCATTATCACAAAAGGCTATCAGCCCCCCATCCGCAGCCCATTGGATGGGGGGGGACAGCCTCGGGCTTCACCCCTGGCCCTTGGGTGGCTGGGGGGGGGGACCCCTTGATTGAAGGGGTCCCCACTCCCCCAGGGTACCCCGGCCAGGGGTGACTAGTTGGATTTTTGATGCCACGGCCGCAGGGCACTATATAAAAGTGACCCCCGGCTGTGGCATTATCTGTCCAGCTATTGGAGCCCGGTGCTGGTTTTAAAAATACGGGGGACCCCTACTCTTTTTGTCCCCCGTATTTTTGGAACCAGGACCAGGCGCAGAGCCCGATGCTGGTTGCTTAAATATGGGGGAACCCCTGTCATTTTTTCCCCCATATTTTTGCAACCAGGATCGGCTCAAAGAGCCCGAGGCTGGTTATGCTTAGGAGGGGGGACCCCACGCAATTTTTTTTTTAGAAAATAATCACTTTCCCACCCCTTCCCACTGATATACATGCACGGATCTCATGGATCCGTGCATGCCTATCCAATCACGGTAAAAAAAAGCAGGTCTGTTTTTTTTAAGCACTTTTTTACGAGTTGTAATTTTTCACGGCAGTATTTGTTTTTTTTTTGCTTTGCACTTCTTAGTAAATTACCGAGATTCATAGTTAAACAGCCGCGTTTTGACCGATGGTGTATTCATTCGTAATTTTTTTGTTGGACTTCCAAAAAATTACGAATGCCCTCATCACTGCCGTGATTATTGCTTAGTAAATTACCGAGATGACACTTTGATGAAAAAACGGCATCTCGGTCAAAATCGGGACCTTAGTAAATTTACCCCTATGAGGGTCATTCAGTTGCGGTTGCACCTGAGAACATCATCACAAAGTTCCGGAATCAGACTGTCATTGATTGACACAAAACCAAAACTAGACCACAAACAAACTGCTGACAGCGCCTAAATGGATTAACTACCAAAATGCAATGACACCTGAGCGCTGCCGAAAAAAGGCACTGTGCATGTGTCTTTAAAATGCAATTAAAAAAAGAAAAGAAAACGGCTGCACTTGGGGTATTGCAAATGGGTAAGAAATATGGAGAGTTAACAAAAATAATCTATATAAAATTGTTTATTGTTATGTTTAATACATCAACGATAAATAAAAACACATTTAAAAAAAAAATATCCATACTCTGAAAACAACGTTGTATGGGCACACAGTATCAGTCTTAACTTGTATATAGTGTTCACCTGATTCAGGGTATAAAAATGATACTGTTTAAAATTGTAGCAGAAATGTAACTAAATAGTTACAATTTAGCTCTCCAAGGTTTATTCACTGAGATGACTGAAGAAATAAAGCTTTTTTGATGTAAGAGTTATAAAAGCAGCAGTACTCTTCTCCAATAGTAAGAGAAGATGAGGGCCCAGCGGTCAGATGTATAATGGACAATATATAATATTACCTCTCCTAGGGGCTGGTATTACCGAGCGTCCTCGGTGGAGTCCTGTATAAAGCCCACAATGTGATGCTAAGGAGAGGAGTTCAATGTAGAAATAGTTATCCAAGCTTGCTCCTTAATGTATGAGTCCCGGATAAGGATACAGGACAAATGTCTGTATATTCCCTTGGGCTGGTGGAGATCCTTTTATTGCCCTAAATGCGGGGAATCATGCAGCTCCAGGACATCAATCGGAGCAGACGCTGTGACCGCTAATTGCGGGAGAAGTGCTCAGGTGTGGCGCCGGCCGGAGCCGTTAACGGCAGTGAAGTTGGAGATTGGAGCACTGTCCCATAGCCAGGGGCAGCCGCCAAATGGTGCAAGCTGGCGCCGTGTGAAGACCGCAGTAGAGCCGCCGTGTGAATGGGGAAATCCTCTGCTGCAGAACGGAGTTCCTTGGAGCTAAAGGTGCCGTTGGATCGGTGATCAGAGTAGAGAGTACTGCTGCTTTTATAACGCTTACATCAAAAAAGCTTTATTTCTTCAGTCATCTCAGTGAATAAACCTTGGAGAGCTAAATTGTAACTATTTAGTTACATTTCTGCTACAATTTTAAACAGTATCATTTTTATACCCTGAATCAGGCGAACACTATATACAAGTTAAGACTGATACTGTGTGCCCATACAACGTTGTTTTCAGAGTATAGATATTTATTTTTTTAAATGTGTTCATTTTTATTTATCGTTGATGTATTAAACATAACAATAAACAATTTTATATAGATTATTTTTGTCAACTCTCCATATTTCTTACCCATTTGCAATACCCCAAGCGCAGCCGCTTTCTTTTCTTTTTGTCATTGATTGACAGTCTGATGCCATTTTGGGGGCCGCGACAGGGTCTGTTTGGACAAACGGAGGCTTGTCACTGCCGTTTTGGGGGTGGGAAGAGGCCAGGGATCTCCATTGTAGGATGGAGAATTCCATGGCCTCTGCAATGGGTGGCTTGCGCGGCATCATAGGTGCCGAAAGCCGCCCAATGGAGGGTGCTTTCATCCGATGCTGTGTCCTAGGACGAAGCTTGGATAACTAAGCAGCAGGAGGTGTCTGTATGTAATAGACGCCTTCTACTGCATCTACACAGAGCACTATGGAAGGAAGCAGCAGTGATAGCTAATCCAACTGCATCTCAATGACCCCCTATACTCTGCCATTATACAAATACTGTAACTAAAAATATGTTACACAATAAAGAGTGTACAACAACCAGAACATTTACATATAATGCAGAGGAAGGATTAAACATGAGTAAAAATGCATATGAGAAAAGTACTGCTTGAAGTATGAACACAAGCATGGTTTGACTGGCCCACAATGGTACAGGGGAAACCCCTGGAGGACCCCATTACCTGGGGGGGGCCACCTCCTCCTCTAGGGATCCGGTTCTAGACTCTGCAGAAATTATACATTACAAATATGCTACCATATAGTGCACAGTACACTGCTGTTATTAATCTGGTACATTATCATGCATGGACTAGCAGTATGTACTATATATATTTATCAAGGGACCGACACCATGCACTCTGTAATTATTAGCTAAGCCTCTGTGGTGACTGCCACACACCCCTGGAGACTGGCCACACCCCTAAGCAAGGTCCCTTACCACTGCATTCCCACGGTGGGCCCTTTATGCCACAGTCCGACACTAAGCACAAGTTATGGCATATGCCTTCATGTTGGGCTAAAGTAAACAATAGGAAATGTAGGAGAAATGAGACTTTGGTAATAATATAACGTATTTTACACTCAAAATTTAAATAATTCACGTAGACAAACAAATAGTACATGCCCAGATGCTTTGAGATGCAACCTTTAACTCTAGGCAGCATTTCAATACATGCCACTGAATTCTTCATTCGTCATACTATACATGGTGATAAACTTGTTTACATGCTTTATATTCTGAACATACAATACGAGGGTTATTTTGAAAAAAAAAAATCATATTAGTACAGAGGAAATAATTAGAAGCATATTGTATTTATAAGACACAAGGCAGTATTAAAAAAAGTGTTAGTCTTATGTTATACAAACAGTGACTCTATATATATATATATATATACACACAACACAATATACCCTTTTTCGCGCTGAAATAGCAGCACCGCAGGAAGAACCCCTGTTAGCGGGATCTTACAAATTTGACATACACAACAAAAGTCCAGGGTGTGCTCAGTGCCGTCACAACCGGGGTGCGGGGGGTGCGGCCCGCACCCGGGTGTCAACCACCGAGGGGTGTCACCAAAGTGTCGGCTCCTGCTCAGTGACAGGAGCCGGGTACTGCACTGTAACATTACGTGCAGTGCCCGACTTCTGTCACTGTGAAGAAGCCGACACTGCAGTCTCCGGGGTCAGCCAGCACCTCCTGCACCGCCTTAGTCACGGAAACGGGGGTCGGGAAGCGTAGCCACGCCCATGTGCAGCGCAACCACACCTCCACCTCGCAAAGCCACGCCCCTTCTGACGGCACCCGCGAAGCCACGCCCCTTTGTGACCAGGAGCCGCACCGGGTGTCAAACATGTAAGTGACTCCTCTGGGTGTGCTAAATGTATTTTGCTGATTGTGGAATTCCCAATTCAGGTTCTCCGTTCAGAGGCTTTCCCAGAAACTTTATCTCCCCAATCGTAGCCTAGGAGTAAACCCTCTCAATCCAATCATGTCTCCTGGGCGATGAGCTATAAGCACATGTTTGGCTGTTTTAAAGATACATTTTAGTGCGTATGATTTGATTTTAGCATATTTCAACACACCTACCTTATTTTATCCAGTTGTTTGCTATATTATCTATATTATGCTGAAACGGCCCAAGGTATTTATTTATTGACCATTATTGGGTGTAATCGTCTTTAAAGACGGAGATCCATTAACTCTTCGTTGCACTTTTTGGATATGTCCCTTTGATCCATTTGGATATCACCTTGACCCTCTGCGGGGTGAACACCTATTCCCATTGTTTTAAAACATTCACAAATTAATTAACAACCATATCTTCATTAAAGACTTATTGAACAGAAATTCACTGTTTGGATCCACTTTATATGGAAAGGCCACACAATTGTCATTTTCTGAAGTCACCTACCCCTGAAGTAGTCCAAATGGATGTAAACGCGTAGGTTTTATCTTACCCATTCACCACCAATCTGCCTGTATATTCACCCTAGAGCTCACACCTTTAAGGCAAGGGTGATATGCTGTTTACCAACTAGCATGCGGTGTGTGTATACAAAATTTTATGTTTTTAAAAGAACCTTGTTATGTCTGAACACCTGTAAAACAAACAATTAAACTCATTTACTGAATCTATGTTTTTGTTGCGTGATATATCTTTTGGTGAGAGGGTTTACTCCTAGGCTACAATTGGGGAGACCTCAAAAAGACAAAGTTTTTGGGAAAGCTTCTGAATGGAGAACCTGAATTGGGTATTCCACAATCAGCAAAATACATTTAGCGCATCCTGGACTTTTGTGTTTTATATATATATATATATATATATAAAATTAAAACATGCCTCACAAAATGACGTGTGTAAGGAGGGCTACAAGCAGAATCACTAGCTCAGTAATGATAATGTAAAGCACCAGGGACATTCAACATGCGGCCCTCCTGCTGCTTTGGAACTATACATCCCAGCATACCCTGCAACAGTTTCAGCATTACCTAGTAGAATAACTGTGGCAGGGAATGCTGGGATGTGTAGTTCCACAGCAGCTGGAGGGTTGTATGTTGAATACCCTAAGGTTTACTAGCTGGTAACAAGTGGAAGTTTCTTCCTAACAGGTACCAATCACTTCAAACAGGAAATATAAAAGTGGCTTCTAATGGAGAAGTGTAATGTGTGCCTTCCCTAGAACGGGAATATCATCCAGTAGGATACATCATACTAAGATCCTGAAAATTAACAAAAGGCATTAAACTTGGCACTATGCAGTTCAACTATGAGACAAATGATAACTGCTACATTTTGCCCAGTAGACAGAAAATAAGAATTTACTTACCGATAATTCTATTTCTCGGAGTCCGTAGTGGATGCTGGGGTTCCTGAAAGGACCATGGGGAATAGCGGCTCCGCAGGAGACAGGGCACAAAAGTAAAGCTTTCCGATCAGGTGGTGTGCACTGGCTCCTCCCCCTATGACCCTCCTCCAAGCCAGTTAGGTACTGTGCCCGGACGAGCGTACACAATAAGGGAGGAATTTTGAATCCCGGGTAAGACTCATACCAGCCACACCAATCACACCGTACAACTTGTGATCTAAACCCAGTTAACAGTATGATAACAGCGGAGCCTCTGAAAAGATGGCTCACAACAATAATAACCCGATTTTTGTAACTAAGTACAAGTATTGCAGATAATCCGCACTTGGGATGGGCGCCCAGCATCCACTACGGACTCCGAGAAATAGAATTATCGGTAAGTAAATTCTTATTTTCTCTATCGTCCTAGTGGATGCTGGGGTTCCTGAAAGGACCATGGGGATTATACCAAAGCTCCCAAACGGGCGGGAGAGTGCGGATGACTCTGCAGCACCGAACGAGAGAACTCCAGGTCCTCCTTAGCCAGGGTATCAAATTTGCAGAATTTAGCAAACGTGTTTGCCCCTGACCAAGTAGCTGCTCGGCAAGGTTGTAAAGCCGAGACCCCTCGGGCAGCCGCCCAAGATGAGCCCACCTTCCTTGTGGAATGGGCATTTACATATTTTGGCTGTGGCAGGCCTGCCACAGAATGTGCAAGCTGAATTGTATTACACATCCAACTAGCAATAGTCTGCTTAGAAGCAAGAGCACCCAGTTTGTTGGGTGCATACAGGATAACAGCAAGTCAGTTTTCCTGACTCCAGCCGTCCTGGAACATATTTTCAGGGCCCTGACAACATCTAGCAACTTGGAGTCCTCCAAGTCCCTAGTAGGTGCAAGGCACCACAATAAGCTGGTTCAGGTGAAACACTGACACCACCTTAGGGAGAGAACTGGGGACGAGTCCGCAGCTCTGCCCTGTCCGAATGGACAAACAGATATGGGCTTTTTTGAGAAAAAACCACCAATTTGACACTCGCCTGGTCCAGGCCAGGGCCAAGAGCATGGTCACTTTTCATGTGAGATGCTTCAAATCCACAGATTTGACTGGTTTTAAACCAATGTGATTTGAGGAATCCCAGAACTACGTTGAGATCCCACAGTGCCACTGGAGGCACAAAAGGGGGTTGTATATGCAATACTCCCTTGACAAACTTCTGGACTTCAGGAACTGAAGCCAATTCTTTCTGGAAGAAAATCGACAGGGCCGAAATTTGAACCTTAATGGACCCCAATTTGAGGCCCATAGACACTCCTGTTTGCAGGAAATGCAGGAAACGACCGAGTTGAAATTTCTTTGTGGGGCCTTCCTGGCCTCACACCACGCAACATATTTTCGCCACATGTGGTGATAATGTTGTGCGGTCACCTCCTTTCTGGCTTTGACCAGGGTAGGAATGACCTCTTCCGGAATGCCTTATTCCCTTAGGATCCGGCTTTCCACCGCCATGCCGACAAACGCAGCTGCGGTAAGTCTTGGAACAGACATGGTACTTGCTGAAGCAAGTCCCTTCTTAGCGGCAGAGGCCATAAGACCTCTGTAAGCATCTCTTGAAGTTCCGGGTACCAAGTCCTTCTTGGCCAATCCGGAGCCATGAGTATAGTTCTTACTCCTCTACGTCTTATAATTCTCAGCACCTTAGGTATGAGAAGCAGAGGAGGGAACACATACACCGACTGGTACACCCACGGTGTTACCAGAACGTCCACAGCTATTGCCTGAGGGTCTCTTGACCTGGCGCAATACCTGTCCCGTTTTTTGTTCAGACGGGACGCCATCATGTCCACCTTTGGTATTTCCCAACGGTTTACAATCATGTGGAAAAAACTTCCCGATGAAGTTTCCACTCTCCCGGGTGGAGGTCGTGCCTGCTGAGGAAGTCTGCTTCCCAGTTTCCATTCCCGGGATGAAACACTGCTGACAGTGCTATCACATGATTTTCCGCCCAGCGAAAAGTCCTTGCAGTTTTTGCCATTGCACTCCTGCTTCTTGTGTCGCCCTGTCTGTTTACGTGGGCGACTGCCGTGATGTTTTTCCCACTGGATCAATACCGGCTGACCTTGAAGCAGAGGTCTTGCTAAGCTTAGAGCATTATAAATTTACCCTTAGCTCCAGTATATTTATGTGGAGAAAAGTCTCCAGACTTGATCACACTCCCTGGAAATTTTTTCCTTGTGTGACTGCTCCCCAGCCTCTCGGGCTGGGCTCCGTGGTCACCAGCATCCAATCCTGAATGCCGAATCTGCGGCCCTCTAGAAGATGAGCACTCTATAACCACCACAGGAGAGACACCCTTGTCCTTGGATATAGGGTTATCCGCTGATGCATCTGAAGATGCGATCCGGACCATTTGTCCAGCAGATCCCACTGAAAAGTTCTTGCGTGAAATCTGCCGAATGGAATTGCTTCGTAGGAAGCCACCATTTTTACCAGAACCCTTGTGCAATGATGCACTGTTTTTAGGAGGTTCCTGACTAGCTCGGATAACTCCCTGGCTTTCTCTTCCGGGAGAAACACCTTTTTCTGGACTGTGTCCAGAATCATCCCTAGGCACAGCAGACGTGTCGTCGGGATCAGCTGCGATTTTGGAATATTTAGAATCCACCCGTGCTGTTGTAGCAGTATCCGAGATAGTGCTACTCCGACCTCCAACTGTTCCCTGGACTATGCCCTTATCAGGAGATCGTCCAAGTAAGGGATAATTAAGACGCCTTTTCTTCGAAGAAGAATCATCATTTCGGCCATTACCTTGGTAAAGACCCGGGGTGCCGTGGACAATCCAAACGGCAGCGTCTGAAACTGATAGTGACAGTTCTGCACCACGAACCTGAGGTACCCTTAGTGAGAAGGGCAAATTTGGGACATAGAGGTAAGCATCCCTGATGTCCCGGGACACTATATAGTCCCCTTCTTCCTGGTTCGTTATCACTGCTCTGAGTGACTCCATCTTGATTTGAACCTTTGTAAGTGTTCAAAAATTTTTTTAGAATAAGTCTCACCTAGCCTTCTGGCTTCAGTACCACAATATAGTGTGGAATAATACCCCTTTTCTTGTAGTAGGAGGGGTAATTTAATTATCACCTGCTGGGAATACAGCTTGTGAATTTTTTTCCATACTGCCTCCTTGTCGGAGGGAGACCTTGGTAAAACAGACTTCAGGAGCCTGCGAAGGGGAAACGTCTCGACATTCCAATCTGTACCCCTGGGATACTACTTGTAGGAACCAGGGGTCCTGTACGGTCTCAGCGCCATGCTGAGAACTTGTCAGAAGCGGTGGAACGCTTCTGTTCCTGGGAATGGGCTGCCTGCTGCAGTCTTCTTCCCTTTCCTCTATCCCTGGGCAGATATGATCTTATAGGGACGAAAGGACTGAGGCTGAAAAGACGGTGTCTTTTTCTGCAGAGATGTGACTTAGGGTAAAAACGGCGGATTTTCCAGCAATTGCCGTGGCCACCAGGTCCGATGGACCGACCCCAAATAACTCCTCTTCCTTTATACGGCAATACACCTTTGTGCCGTTTGGAATCTGCATCACCTGACCACTGTCGTGTCCATAACATCTTCTGGCAGAAATGGACATCGCATTTACTCTTGATGCCAGAGTGCAAATATCCCTCTGTGCATCTCGCATATATAGAAATGCATCCTTTAAATGCTCTATAGTCAATAAAATACTGTCCCTGTCAAGGGTATCAATATTTTTAGTCAGGGAATCCGACCAAGCCACCCCAGCTCTGCACATCCAGGCTGAGGCGATCGCTGGTCGCAGTATAACACCAGTATGTGTGTATATACTTTTTATGATATTTTCCAGCCTCCTGTCAGCTGGTCCTTGAGGACGGCCCTATCTATAGACGGTACCGCCACTTGTTTTGATAAGCGTGTGAGCGCCTTATCCACCCTAAGGGGTGTTTCCCAACGCGCCCTAACTTCTGGCGGGAAAGGGTATACCGCCCATAATTTTCTATCGGGGGGAACCCACGCATCATCACACACTTTATTTAATTTATCTGATTCAGGAAAAACTACGGTAGTTTTTTCACATCCCACATAATACCCTCTTTTGTGGTACTTGTAGTATCAGAAATATGTAACACCTCCTTCATTGCCTTTAACGTGTGGCCCTAATAAGGAATACGTTTGTTTATTCACCGTCGACACTGGATTCAGTGTCCCTGTCTGTGTCTGTGTCGACCGACTAAAGTAAACGGGCATTTTAAAACCCCTGACGGTGTTTTTGAGACGTCTGGACCGGTACTAATTGTTTGTCGGCCGTCTCATGTCGTCAACCGACCTTGCAGCGTGTTGACATTATCACGTAATTCCCTAAATAAGCCATCCATTCCGGTGTCGACTCCCTAGAGAGTGACATCACCATTACAGGCAATTGCTCCGCCTCCTCACCAACATCGTCCTCATAGATGTCGACACACACGTACCGACACACAGCACACACACAGGGAATGCTCTGATAGAGGACAGGACCCACTAGCCCTTTGGAGAGACAGAGGGAGAGTTTACCAGCACACACCAAAAACGCTATAATTATATAGGGACAACCTTATATAAGTGTTTTCCCTTATAGCATCTTTTTTATATATTTCTAACGCCAAATTAGTGCCCCCCCTCTCTGTTTTAACCCTGTTTCTGTAGTGCAGTGCAGGGGAGAGCCTGGGAGCCTTACCTCCAGCCTTTCTGTGAGGGAAAATGGCGCTGTGTGCTGAGGAGATAGGCCCCGCCCCTTTTTCGGCGGCCTCGTCTCCCGCTCTTAACGGATTCTGGCAGGGGTTAAATATCTCCATATAGCCTCCGGAGGCTATATGTGAGGTATTTTTAGCCAAAATAGGTATTCATTTGCCTCCCAGGGCGCCCCCCTCCCAGCGCCCTGCACCCTCAGTGACTGCCGTGTGAAGTGTGCTGAGAGGAAAATGGCGCACAGCTGCAGTGCTGTGCGCTACCTTTAGAAGACTGAGGAGTCTTCTGCCGCCGATTCTGGACCTCTTCTTACTTCAGCATCTGCAAGGGGGCCGGCGGCAAGGCTCCGGTGACCATCCAGGCTGTACCTGTGATCGTCCCTCTGGAGCTGATGTCCAGTAGCCAAGAAGCCAATCCATCCTGCACGCAGGTGAGTTCACTTCTTCTCCCCTAAGTCCCTCGTTGCAGTGATCCTGTTGCCAGCAGGACTCACTGTAAAATAAAAAACCTAAGCTAAACTTTTCTAAGCAGCTCTTTAGGAGAGCCACCTAGATTGCACCCTTCTCGGCCGGGCACAAAAATCTAACTGGCTTGGAGGAGGGTCATAGGGGGAGGAGCCAGTGCACACCACCTGATCGGAAAGCTTTACTTTTGTGCCCTGTCTCCTGCGGAGCCGCTATTCCCCATGGTCCTTTCAGGAACCCCAGCATCCACTAGGACGATAGAGAAATTATAATTGCAATTCCAGACAGTGCACTAACTGAATGTAAGTGCAGAAATAAATAAATAATAAACAAACAAATTGACTAACAAGCCTATAAGTATTCTATTCAGAGAGCACAACAGAGCTGTGTGCTGTCTGAGGGCAACAAAAAAATAAACAACTCTGTCTTCTACATTCAAATATTAGGATCTATATTTATGTACGATACTAATTTCACTGTATTCCTACGCGGTCAAGTTTTTAGGGTGGATGACACCATTCAAATTACAGCTAGGCAAATGTTACGACTCTGATTATTTAATTCAAACAGGGAATTGCAATATATAACTTCAGCCAGTACCTATTGTTAGTGCACTTTATGGTCATCAAATACTCACCTGTGGAGCTTCTGTTCTCCAAATCTTCAGTTTTCTCATTTGGCATTTGAAGAGTTGGCGGAGGTGGGGCCTTTCTTTTTGTTTTCTGCTTTTCCTTTTTAACTGTGGTGTAAACCTGAAATAAATACCATTGCCAGGTCATATTTCATTAGTGGATCACTCTATGATAACATGATCCAAAAAAGTACTACAAACAAGATTATTTCAATATTTCAATACAAGAAGCAATGCATTGGACAATTCTTTATCACTGCAACTAAATATTTTAACATTTAACACTACAGTAAAATGAGCTAAGAAAATGTAATTCTGCTAGTAATAATGTTACTAACACATTCTTGTGTATGAGGTTGAATATATCGGGATTCGGTCACCATACCGGCGTTCAGGATGCCGGCAGTCGGAATCCCGACACTGGTCCGAAGACAGACACCGGAAGCTGGAATCGCGACTGCCATCGTAAGCATGCCCAGGCGGGTTAGGGTCAGGCTGCATGGGGTAGGTTTAGGCTGTAGGGGGAGGGTTAGGGTTTGGCTGCGGGGAAGGATGGTTAGGTTTATGCACTAAAAGGGTAAGTTCAGGGACAGGCAGTGGGAAGGTAGAGTAAGGGTTAGGGGGTTACAGTTAAACTACTTAACTACCAGGTGTTGTGATGCCGCTGTCGGTATTCTGACCGCCGGCATTCCAAATGCTGGGAACCCAATACCAACCCGTATATATCAGTGCCAGGAAACAAACATTATACCAAAGGCAGTATATTTACATGGGCACAAAACACAATAGACATCAATTGCTCTGCAATAGAGCAAATTCCCTGACCACGCTGTAACTAGTACAAGTAAAAAAAATAATGTAAAACTGGACAGCTTATTACTACTAAGAGACACATAACAAATGATGTGCATTATTACTAGTGCGCCTAGCAGCATTCAGTAGGGAAACATGCCCACCTGCACAAACTGCTTTCCATCAGAAAATGCGTTCCTTCACATACCCTGCACATGCCATCCGTGTTACTTTATGCACCGTGAATAAAAACTGGCACACATGTGTCTGTGTGTACAGTATAATGGGGGTAATTCTGAGTTGATCGCAGCAGCAAGTTTGTTAGCAATTGGGCAAAACCATGTGCACTGCAGGGGGGGCAGATATAACATTTGCAGAGAGAGTTAGATTTGGGTGGGTTATTTCGTTTCTGTGCAGGGTAAATACTGGATGCTTTATTTTTACACTGCAATTTAGATTTCAGTTTGAATACACCCCACCCAAATCTATCTCTCTCTGCACATGTTATATCTGCCTCCCCTGCAGTGCACATGGGCGGTAATTCCAAGTTGATCGCAGCAGGAATTTTTTTAGCAGTTGGGACAAAACCATGTGCACTGCAGGGGGGCAGATATAACATGTGCAGAGAGAGTTAGATTTGGGTGTGGTGAGTTCAATCTGCAATCTAACTTGTAGTGTAAAAATAAAGCAGCCAGTATTTACCCTGCACAGAAACAAAATAACCCACCCAAATCTAACTCTCTCTGCACATGTTATATCTGCCCCCCCCTGCAGTGCACATGGTTTTGCCCAACTGCTAAAAAATTTCCTGCTGCGATCAACTTGGAATTACCCCCCATGGTTTTGCCCAACTGCTAACAAAAATCCTGCTGCGATCAACTCAGAATTACCCCCAATGTTGGGAGTTTCTGGGGGCCTATACTACAAACTGAACTACTAATGCACCCTGCAAGTTTAAATCCAGCCACTCGTGGACAATAACATTCATTTAGGAGTTTTTGTTTATATTTAGTTTACTGCATACTTGCCAACTCTCGCTGATTGTCAGGGGTACTCCCTGATATAGTAGCAATCTCCCTAATTGGCTGAAGAGTCTAGCAATCTCCCTGAGTGCACCTTACCCACATTATGTAGCTGTTATATTCTTAAGGTGAAAAAATGAAATCCGAGATATTTAGATCCAAATGGGATAATCAGCGCCATTTTGTTGTATTTGTTATAAAACACAATAATCCAGATGACTACATGCATTTTGGTTTTGTGGCAATTTACAGTATAGAGAACCACCTGTAAAACACAGTACATGAGCAAGCCCTGAAAAGTGTCAGTGTCATCAACAAGTAGATCTTACTACCTGCTTTGGGGCTCATTTACATTTGGATGTAAGTCATGTTTAAGACACAGACACCTCTCAGATGTAGCAGTACACGTCTACACTTACAGGTGTTACTTTCACAATCTCCCTGAAATGCTTTTTCAGAAGTAGGCAAGTATGGTTTATTGGGAGAAAAAGCTTGAAAATGAACACAGAAACATTAAACCCATACAGTATATTCATTTAGTCTTTAAACTTTCAGTCCATCAAAAGCTAAGCTCACAGCACATTACAGTACCTGGAAGAAGTGCATGTACTTACTGTAAGGATCAAATTATATAACTTCTACTGTATGAGCAGAATAATTATTTTAATATGTGTTCTACCTAAAAGTAAATATGCCATACACTCTTTGGTATTTCATTTAAATATTTATGTTGTGTTTCATCCAAACTTTTAAGAGTGAATGGAATTCTATATGAAACGCTCAGAAACTACTTATTTACAAAATTCCAGCTAAAGGCAGGAAAATGAGGATTACCTCATGTTCCAGGCTCCTGGATTCAGTGTGAGAAGAAATACTAAAATGCCTGCTGTGTTTATCATGAAAAAAGTATTACGCATCAGTCTGGTTGTTTAAAGAGAACATGACCTATAACTCTGTTAGGTTACATACAGTACACTTACATTTGCTTCATTATACCGCTTTCACATCGCAATGCTGGGTCATATCCGGGAATTGGAAACAGGTCCTTCCCAGGTGCGACCCAGCATTGGAACCTTTCACTCTGGCTTACCGACCCGGCATGGTTGGGTTGCCATCGGGGGCAGAGCCGGCATAGGGGGCAGGTGCAGAGGCGGCGCTGGGAGATGAGATCATCTTCATGCCACCTCTGCCTATGCTTTGAACAGGTTCCGGCAACCCGTTCACACTGCACCTGACCCAGTAATAACCCGGGAATAACCCTTCTTTATTTCCAGGTTGAATTACTGGGTCAGGCAACCCGGGAATTCGTCAGTGACCCATTTCACACTGCACAGCGACCCGCGTCGAACCGGCAATGATCCAGGTCGATGCCGGGTTATTTGTGTGGTGTGAAAGGGGTATAAGCTGGTCTATAATGCAGTCTGGGTTTAAGGATTTTTCTACATACAGGAGTAAATGTAATAACCTGAGCGATGCAGGGATCATCTACTTTCCAGCTGCACCAACCTGGTTTTGCATTTTAAATGACTGTCCATTTAAAACATCTGGCAGACTCACCGGAATCTTGTCGATGCCTGCAAGTGGCAAGTTGTTATATTACTCTACAATCTGTCACAACCTATTTTCTTGTTTAGTTTTCTTTTGAAAAAATATGGATGAAGAGCATACTGTACTTGCCGTACTTTGGGCTTCTCCCTCTGGGAGGGGACAGCCCGGTTAGCACTGGGGGGGGGGGGGGGGCATTGTACAGCAGAAGTGGGTGATGCTGGGGGGGGGTGGGGTGTGTCCAGTCTCTAGGTCGACAAGACTTACGTCGACAATGTCTAGTTTGTCCACTATTGGTCGACGGTAAGTAGGTCGACATGGTTTCTAGGTCGACAGGGACTCTAGGTCGACATGACAAAAGGTTGACATGATTTTTTCACTTTTTTTTTCAATTTTTTGAACTTTTTCATACTTTTACAATAGAGGACGGTGACCTGTTGCGAGCGCAGCGGTAGCGGATGGAGGCACCTTGCCCGAAGCATGGCGTAGAAAACGACACCATTTAAAAAAAGAAAAAAACTCATGTCGACCTAATACATGTCGACCTAGAGTCCCTGTCGACCTAGAAACCATGTCAAACTACTTACTGTCGACCAATAGTGGTCAACGTAGACACTGTCGACCTAAGTCTAGTCTATCTAATATACTACACCCCCTGGGGGGGTGTTGATGTGATTGCATTATTGTGGTCATGCCTACTACTTGACAGTGTCACAATTACCAGAATTGTGAAGTGGGGGCGGTGCCACAATGACAAAATTCAAAGGGAATTGTTTCTTCGGCCTCCTGTACCGACTGCTTCACTCTGGAAGATGGGACGCCATGGCTGGGCAGCTCCAGGAGACTTGCCCACTCTTCCAGGCGGCTGGGAGCACCACCTGATTTTGGGTCCGAAAAAGTAGGCAAGTATGATGAGAAGGGATTTCATTTCATGCAGGAGCATATGGAAAGTAGTTACGGGATTGACAGACACTATGTCGATTCCAGAATCTTACTATCAACTGCATGCATTCAATAAAAAATTATATTATCCATTACTTAAAAAATAAGAATTTACTCACCGGTAATTCTATTTCTCGTAGTCCGTAGTGGATGCTGGGAACTCCGTAAGGACCATGGGGAATAGCGGGCTCCGAAGGAGGCTGGGCACTCTAGAAAGATTTATGACTACCTGGTGTGCACTGGCTCCTCCCACTATGACCCTCCTCCAAGCCTCAGTTAGGACACTGTGCCCGGACGAGCTGACATAATAAGGAAGGATTTAGAATCCCGGGTAAGACTCTTACCAGCCACACCAATCACACCGTACAACTCGTGATACTATATCCAGTTTGACAGTATGAAAACAACTGAGCCTCTCAACAGATGGCTCAACAATAACCCTTTAGTTAACAATAACTATTTACAAGTATTGCAGACAATCCGCACTTGGGATGGGCGCCCAGCATCCACTACGGACTACGAGAAATAGAATTACCGGTGAGTAAATTCTTATTTTCTCTGACGTCCTAGTGGATGCTGGGAACTCCGTAAGGACCATGGGGATTATACCAAAGCTCCCAAACGGGCGGGAGAGTGCGGATGACTCTGCAGCACCGAATGAGAGAACTCCAGGTCCTCCTCAGCCAGGGTATCAAATTTGTAGAATTTTGCAAACGTGTTTGCCCCTGACCAAGTAGCTGCTCGGCAAAGTTGTAAAGCCGAGACCCCTCGGGCAGCCGCCCAAGATGAGCCCACCTTCCTTGTGGAATGGGCATTCACAGATTTTGGCTGTGGCAGGCCTGCCACAGAATGTGCAAGCTGAATTGTACTACAAATCCAGCGAGCAATAGACTGCTTAGAAGCAGGCGCACCCAGCTTGTTGGGTGCATACAGGATAAACAACGAGTCAGATTTTCTGACTCCAGCCGTCCTGGAAACATATATTTTCAGGGCCCTGACAACGTCTAGCAACTTGGAGTCCTCCAAATCCTTAGTAGCCGCAGGCACCACAATAGGCTGGTTCAGGTGAAACGCTGACACCACCTTAGGGAGAAATTGGGGACGAGTCCTCAATTCTGCCCTATCCATATGGAAAATCAGATAAGGGCTTTTACATGATAAAGCCGCCAATTCTGACACTCGCCTGGCTGAAGCCAAGGCCAATAACATGACCACTTTCCACGTGAGATATTTCAGATCCACGGTTTTTAGTGGCTCAAACCAATGTGATTTTAAGAAACTCAACATCACGTTGAGATCCCAAGGTGCCACAGGAGGCACAAATGGGGGCTGAATATGCAGCACTCCTTTCACAAATGTCTGAACTTCAGGTACTGAAGCTAGTTCTTTTTGAAAGAAAATCGACAGAGCCGAGATCTGTACTTTAATGGAGCCTAGTTTTAGGCCCATATTCACTCCTGCTTGCAGGAAATGCAGAAATCGACCTAGTTGAAATTCCTCTGTTGGGGCCTTTTTGGCCTCGCACCATGCAACATATTTCCGCCATATGCGGTGATAATGCTTTGCCGTAACATCTTTCCTGGCCTTAATAAGCGTAGGAATGACTTCTTCCGGAATACCCTTTTCCTTTAGGATCCGGTGTTCAACCGCCATGCCGTCAAACGCAGCCGCGTTAAGTCTTGGAACAGACAGGGCCCCTGCTGTAGCAGGTCCTGTCTGAGCGGTAGAGGCCACGGGTCCCCTGAGAGCATCTCTTGAAGTTCCGGGTACCACGCTCGTCTTGGCCAATCCGGAACCACGAGAATGGTGTTTACTCCTCGCTTTCTTATTATTCTCAATACCTTTGGTATGAGAGGCAGAGGAGGGAACACATAAACCGACTGGTACATCCACGGTGTCACTAGAGCGTCCACAGCTACCGCCTGAGGGTCCCTTGACCTGGCGCAATATCTTTTTAACTTTTTGTTGAGGCGGGACGCCATCATGTCCACCTGTGGTTTTTCCCAACGGTTTACCAGCATCTGGAAGACTTCTGGATGAAGTCCCCACTCTCCCGGGTGGAGGTCGTGTCTGCTGAGGAAGTCTGCTTCCCAGTTGTCCACTCCCGGAATGAACACTGCTGACAGTGCTAGTACATGATTCTCCGCCCATCGGAGAATTCTTGTGGCTTCTGCCATCGCCATCCTGCTTCTTGTGCCGCCCTGTCGATTTACATGGGCGACTGCCGTGATGTTGTCTGACTGGATCAGCACCGGCTGGTGTAGGAGCAGGGATTTTGCTTGACTTAGGGCATTGTAGATGGCCCTTAGTTCCAGAATATTTATGTGAAGGGAAGTCTCCTGACTCGACCATAGTCCTTGGAAGTTTCTTCCCAGTGTGACTGCCCCCCAGCCTCGAAGGCTGGCATCCGTGGTCACCAGGACCCAGTCCTGTATGCCGAACCTGCGGCCCTCTAGAAGATGGGCACTCTGCAGCCACCACAGTAGCGACACCCTGGTTCTTGGAGACAGGGTTATCAAGCGATGCATCTGAAGATGCGATCCGGACCACTGGTCCAACAGGTCCCACT